>NC_088641.1:12208330-12508330 GCF_036013475.1 Columba livia | reverse complement strand
CACTGCACTGTCAGCAAATTTGCTGATGACACAAAACTGGGAGGACTGGCTGACACGCCAGAAGGCTGTGCTGCCATCCAGCGAGCCCTGGACAGGCTGGAGAGTTGGGCGGGGAAAAAATTAATGAAATATAACAAGGGCAAGTGTAGAGTCTTGCATCTGGGCAAGAACAACTCCAGGTACCAGTATAAGTTGGAGAGCAGTGTAGGGGAAAGGGACCTGGGGGTCCTGGTGGACAGCAGGATGACCATGAGCCAGCACTGTGCCCTTGTGGCCAAGAAGGCAAATGGCATCCTGGGGTGTATTAGAAGGGGGGTGGTTAGTAGGTCGAGAGCGGTTCTCCTCCCCCTCTATTCTGCCCTAGTGAGACTGCATCTGGAATATTGTGTCCAGTTCTGGGCCCCTCAGTTCAAGAAGGACAGGGAACTGCCCCAGCGCAGGGCAACAAAGATGATTAAGGGAGTGGAGCATCTCCCTTATGAGGAAAGGCTGAGGGAGCTGGGTCTCTTTAGCTTGGAGAAGAGGAGACTGAGGGGCGATCTCATTAATGTTGGATGGAGCCAGGCTCTTCTCTGTGACAACCAATGATAAGACAAGGGGCAATTAGTACAAACAGGAACACAGGAAGTTCCACTTGAATATGAGAAGAAACTTCTTTACAGTGAGGATGACAGAACACTGGAACAGGTTTCCCGGGGAGGTTGTGGAGTCTCTTTCTCTGGAGACATTCAAAACCCGCTTGGACATCTTCCTGCATATCCTCATCTAGGTGTTCCTGCTCCAGCGGGGAGATTGGACTAGATGATCTTTCGAGGTCCCTTCCAATCCCTAACATTCTGTGATTCTGTGTGAAAAGAGGAATGTGATGAAATATAAGATCTTTTTACAGGAATAGAAGTGATATGTTTGAGCCAATCTGGCATCATCTTTTTACGCTCAGTTCCCTGGAACTCACTGTGCCAAAACAACGTTTTATTTATTTGTTCACCCAAATAAAAGGTAGACATTTGGTTGAGCTCGGCAGTGTATTTAATTTATCAGTTAAGCATGGATCCAAAGCTGCTTGCATTACTTAGGTTTTCTCACCATGCAAATTACAAACCCCAAGACCATATTTAGAGGAAGGCCCAGCCTACATTTGGGAGGTCCCCAGTGTGAAGGAACCCAAACGTACTTAGATGATAGTTCCACAGCTACCTATGCCTATCTGTGTTGGGGATGCCTTAATCCTACACCATCCGTGATGGGCCACCCAGGCCCATTCCTTCCCTTACACTAGCATGCTTCTTACGCTGCCTTAGGGGACTGTTCTAAACAAAGCCTTGTTTTTGTAGGATAAGTTTTCCATCCATTCAGCTCCCTGAACTAGTTTTATGCATGATCACTGAAGAGCTCGTGACAATTCAAGGAAAGAGGTAAACTCACATGTCCAGGCATAGGACAAAAGTAGGACTACAATATCTGGGACAGATGGCCTTAAATTGTAATGGAGCCACAGCCTAGCTACACACAAGACTCATGACCTTATTCTGGGGTCTGGATGGACTGGGCACAAGCATACAAAATGCTTTTTTCTCAGCAGAATATGGATAACTTAGGGCTGTTTTAAACCGGCCATCATCTAAGGGTACAGAAAGCAAGCATACTAGTCTAATTTTACTCTCAAGCCTACCTACAGGCACTAGCCTCGCAGTGTGGACTAAGCATATAAAGGATCACCCAATTACTATTTATAGCAATGTTTTAACATATTGTGTCTGGTTCCTCTATGTGTGGGAAACTGCAGCGGGTCTGTGGAATCCTTGACAGAAAATATGGGAGTAGAGATCAGCCTTGAAGATATTAAGATTTACCCTTGAGAAGGATGGGAGTAAAGGAGTATCCGGAGATATGGAGTTGTACCCGTGAGAGAGAAGGGGATAGAAGAATAACATGGATGATAGCAAAATTAACCAATGAGATGTTAGTGCTGTAACTTGTAACCAATAGTGAAAAGACACATGAACTGGTAGAATTGTATAAAAATGCACTTGTAGCAATAAATGGCACCTATTACTTTCATCTTGAAAGAATTTGGTCCATGTCGTTTGTCCGTCTCAACCGCGACATCTGGTGACCCCGACGTGATCCTGCCTGAAGAGGATCTCGCATGACAAGGAGACAGAGTGAAGCTGTGAACAGCTGAAGAAGAGCTGTGGAGACGGAGCCCGGTACAGCTGATAGAGCAGCCGAGGAGAGCTGCCGAAGATCCGGATCGTTGAAAAGACGCCTCGCTAAGGAGTAGGTGAGCTACCGGGAACATGGGGGGAAACTTATCCAAAGAAGAGGGTACTATATTATCCACATGGAAGCTGCTTCTGAAGAAGCGGGGTGTTAGCCTTCCGGAACTGACTTTAAGAAAAATGTTACTATGGGGCAAAGCACAAGGTTTAGAGGTTAATCCTGTGACAGCATTTAGTGTGTCACAATGGATGGATTTGGGAGATAAACTGTTTGATAGTGCTACCCAAGGGTCCAAGGAAGCAACTGAACTGTTAACAACGTGGCGCTTGTTATTAGATACTCTGAAAGAGTTAAAACAGCAACAGGATAAGGCAGAGGTGGCGGAGGGGGATGGTCTTCCTGGCTCTCCTGGGCCAGATTCGGAGGAAAAGGCAAGATTAAGTACTGCTCCGGCCCCCCCGTTACTAAAGATTCGTCAAAACCGCCCAAGTCCATATTATCTGACACGAATAAGGATCCGCGACACTTTCTTGGAAAGTTAAAAGGAATAGAGGAGGAGCGTACGTATGCGTGGCCCCGAGATCAGAAAAAAATTATGAAAGAGTCGTATACATATGTGTGGCCCCGAGATCAGATAAAAGCTATGAAAGACTCACATGAAAAAACAGCGTTGGGTTATATACGATCTCGGGAGGGGCCCCCGGAGCACCGGTCAGAGCAGTGCGTTCAACCGACTGCTCCGCCGTCATCAATCACGGCTCAAACCTCTGCTCTACCATCATCAACCGCGGTTCCGCCGTCTGCGTCACCGCCATTAATCACAGTTCAACCCTCTGCCCCGCCGCTATCAGTCACGGAAGAAAAAAATGGACATTTTTTTTTTCCTGTCCCCCCTTGCCTGGAGATTTAGGTGGGGAGGATCCCCCCGTGGTGAGCCAGAGCGAGCCAAATAACGTAATTCCTATAAATTTGGGTCCCCCCAGCCTGCCCCCGCCCCCCTCCCACGCTGTTGCAGAGCAAATTCCTGAGGGTGGGGGTAGAGTTTCAGACCGTAAACCGAACTTACCAAAAAGCTGTGATTTACCCCCAGCTTCGATTACAGTTAAACCACGGGACTCTGTGCATTTCTGGAAGAGGGTGAAGGCTAAAGCTATGGAAATAGGGGACTGGGATCTACCAGAAACTATATCGATTCCTACCCCTGTTACTGAGCCGCCACCCGTTGAACCTGTTGAATCTATGGCATTTCCCGTCATATACCATAACCCTGCAGGGGGGGAGCCCCATGAGCACGTTTCTTATTCCTGGAAAGTAATTCAAGATTTGCAAAAAGCCACTGCTCAGTACGGGCCTAACTCCCCTGCGGTTATGCAGCTGTTACGTTTGTTATCTATGGAAGCTATCACTCCCTACGATGTTTCTCAGTTAGCTCAGGTTATTTTTCAACCTGTACAGCTCTCAGTGTTTCGAAGTATTTGGCAGCAAAGGGCTGAGGCACAAGCAGTGATAAACATACACTTCCCAGACACTGATCCCCGTTCTGCTACTGGTATGGATGTATTGATGGGCTCAGGGCAGTATATTGATCCGTGACTTCAAGCGCAATGGCCTCCTCTAGTGCTTGAGCAAGTGAAGGCCGTAGGGATCCAGGCTATAATTAGAACAGCAGAGCTGGCAGAACCAAAACAGAGATACACCGCTATCAAGCAGGGTCCTAAAGAGCCGTTTCTTTCCTTCGTTGAAAAAATTACAAGCGGCTGTCGAACATCAGGTGTTCGATGCGAATGTCCGGGGACTGCTAGTAAAACAGCTAGCTCGTGATAATGCTAATACAGATTGCCAAAAAGTGATTGAAACTTTGCCAGGGGATCCAACTTTAGAAGCAATGATTACTGCTTGTGCCAAGGTCGGTTCAGTGGAACATAAAATGACTGCACTTGCTGCTGCTGTGGCAGCAGCTAAAACACAATATCAAAAGTGCTATGAACGCGGTCGGAATGGTCATGTAAGACTCATCAGTCCACGTAAAAACAAACAGGCTTCAAAAGCTGTACACACACCTGTCTATGATACAGCCTCAGTAACTTGCTTCAAATGTGGAAAAAAGGGACGTTTTTCTAAGCAGTGCCATTCTAGGTACTGCCACAGGGAAACGGCAAGAAGAGCACGAAGGGGCGCGTGCAGACACAAATGCCTCCTTCAACAACGCTTTGCAACCCTGGCAATCCGTTTCTGGGGTCAGTGCACATGCAGCCTTCTGCGACACACTATCAGGAAAAACCAGCGGAGCAGCCGGGATGGATGTATCCACCGCCCACACAGTAACTATAACAACTCAAGAGGTGCATAAAGTGCCCCTGGATGCTTGGGGGCCAATTGGCAGGGGACTGAGTGCTTTGTTAATAGGACGATCAAGTAGTACCCTGCGAGGATTAATGGTACACGTGGGGGTTATTGATGCAGACTATACAGGACAAATTTGTGCCTTGGTTTCCACAGCGACACCACCTGTGACAATACAAAAAGGAACACTTCTAGCTCAACTTGTGCCCTTTTTGAGTTCTGTTCCTAGGACTGAGCAAGTTCTTTGTGGGGACAATGGACTTGGTTCAACTGGAAAGCCACTTATTTTTTGGTCTCAAACAGTGTCAGAGAAAAGGCCACAAATGGTTTGTACACTCATAATGAATGCTTTTGTTCCCAGCCAGGTGACCCTTACTGGACTGCTTGATACAGGAGCAGATGTCACTATAATTTCACAACAGGACTGGCCTCCTTCTTGGCCCTTGGTTTCAAATACTGTGGGTGTGATGGGACTGGGTGGAGTTGCAAACAGTTTGATGTCAGCTAAACCAATAGTGATTGCTAATCCTGAAAAGCAAAGGGCTACAGTAAGACCTTATGTGGCCCCAGCCCCGCTGAATTTATGGGGGAGGGATTGCCTAGGGCAGTGGGGAGTATGGATAACTACGGATTTTTAGCAGGGGTCACTGTGATGCAGGGTGTTTCTCGGCCCACTTTAGCACTAAGATGGTTAACTGAAAGACCAGTATGGATCAATCAGTGGCCCCTTGCTCAGGAAAAACTTACAGCCCTGCAATCTCTTGTGATGGAACAGCTAGCTGCGGGACACATAGAGGTCTCACATAGCCCTTGGAATACTCCTGTGTTTGTTATCAAAAAGAAGTCTGGAAAATGGAGATTATTACATGACCTACGAAAGGTTAATGAGGTTATGGCAACTATGGGAGCTTTGCAACCAGGTTTACCTTCTCCTACAATGATTCCAATGCAATGGGAAGTTGTTGTAATAGATTTGAAGGATTGTTTCTTTACTATTCCTTTAGCAGAACAAGACATGGAAAAGTTTGCCTTTACTGTTCCACCTGTAAATAATGGAGAGCCAGCGAAAAGGTATCATTGGAAAGTGCTGCCACAAGGGATGAAAAATTCACCTACCATATGTCAATGGTATGTGGCAAAAGCTCTGAGTCCAGTACGTGCTTTGTTTCCATCAGGGGATTGCTATCATTATATGGATGACATTTTGTTGGCCGCAGCAACGCCACAAGAATTGAGTGAAATGGAAAATAAAGCACATGAGTCATTAAATCAGTATGGGCTGGTTGTTGCACCTGAGAAGGTGCAACGACAACAGCCATGGCTTTATTTGGGCATGAAAATTTTGGATCAGGAAGGATCACCACAAGTGGTCGAACTTAGAGCAATGACCATGGCATTTCAGGCCTTTCCTGGCCCTGTGAATATTGTGACAGACTCTGCTTATGTGGCTGGGCTTGTACAACGGTTGGATAAAGCTGTATTGGGACATGTGTCTAATGAAAAGTTATTTGGTATTTTAAAACTGTTATGGCTTGAAATTCAGAAGCGTCATCATGAATATTATGTCATGCATGTTAAAAGTCATACTACGTTACCAGGTTTCATAATAGAAGGAAATGCAAAAGCAGATTCTCTAGTTTCAGCAGTGACTTTAGGACCTGTTCCTGATGTTAAACAACAGGCAATAGCGTCACATCATTTCTATCATCAAGGCTATCGTGCCTTGAGACGACACTTTGACATTTCAAATTCTGAGGCACGTGCTATTGTTGCTGCGTGCCCTGATTGTCAAGGTCAGCATATTCCTACTTATTATGGTACCAATCCCCGTGGCCTTCGAGCCTTGCAAATTGATGTTACACATGTACCTGAATTTGGGCGCTTGAAGTATGTTCATGTCTCTATAGACACCTTTTCTTCTGCTATCGTTGCCACTGCTCATACTGCAGAATCTGCACGAGATGTAATACGTCATTGGCAGCGTGCATTTTCCTTCTTGGGCGTTCCGCAACAGGTAAAAACAGACAATGGCTCAGCATATGTATCCCGAAAAGTTGCTTCATTTCTACAGCTCTGGGGAGTATCTCACGTTACAGGTATTCCTCATTCTCCCACAGGGCAAGGTATTGTGGAACGTGCTCATGGAACACTCAAGCGTTTTCTTTTAAAACAAAAAGGGGGAATGTTGGGTGAACCACCTGATGCACGCTTGGCTAAAGTCACATATGTTTTAAACTTTTTGCAGGTTTCTGATGATGCCCAGATGCCGCCCATTCTACGTCACCTTTTCTCTTTAGTGGCTCAAGAAAGGGTGGGTCCAGGGGCAAAAGTGTTGGTGCGGGATTTGCGCACAGGACAGTGGACGGGTCCACATGAATTATTAACCTGGGGGAGAGGCTATGCTTGTGTCTCTACAGATCAAGGACCGCAATGGTTGCCTGCGCGAAATGTGAAACCTGTGTTGCCTTCCTAATGATGACTGCTGCAGCTGCTTCATCTTGGATGCCTGCACAGACAAAAACTAACATGTGGATTACTTTAGCCAACATGAGTGGCCAGGACTCCATATGCCTAGCTATGGCATCTCCGGAAAACCCGTTCCACACATGCTTGGTTGTTATCAGTAGTGAAAACAGGACTGATCGTTTTGATGATTGTTGTGGTTGTGTTACTAATGTTGCCATGCATGATTTCTCTGCTGCAAAGGGCCCTGCAGCGGACAATGAGGGCAGCATTTTTAGCACAAATACAAAAAAGGGGGAATTGCGGGAAACTGCAGCGGGTCTGTGGAATCCTTGACAGAAAATATGGGAGTAGAGATCAGCCTTGAAGATATTAAGATTTACCCTTGAGAAGGATGGGAGTAAAGGAGTATCTGGAGATCCGGAGATATGGAGTTGTACCCGTGAGAGAGAAGGGGATAGAAGAATAACATGGATGATAGCAAAATTAACCAATGAGATGTTAGTGCTGTAACTTGTAACCAATAGTGAAAAGACACATGAACTGGTAGAATTGTATAAAAATGCACTTGTAGCAATAAATGGCACCTATTACTTTCATCTTGAAAGAATTTGGTCCATGTCGTTTGTCTGTCTCAACCGCGACGCTATGTAACATTGTTATGCTAACTTATGCAGCCTATTGCTTTTTACCTTTGAATGCCTTCAGAGACTGCGGACGAGGTGACTCTTCCAAAGGAAATATGTTGGTATGAGCCAAGAGATACCTAACTGAACTGCTCAGATACACTACGAAGAACTACGAGATTTCCTTGAAGACATCAAATCATCCATACCTTGCTAGCAGTCATGCCTCTCTGATCCCAGCTCCTTTTCCCTTTCTGACTGATTTCTCCTGCATAAATGCTGGACTTCTAATTCAGAGAGCTTTCTGAGTGCCTATATAAATCCCCCAGCTTTTAATGTAGGAAAAACATATCAGATGTAGTGTTTATTTAGAGCAGTGATTTTTCTCTCATTCATTTGCTAATATAATTTTGATATGTTCTCACTGAAATGAAGGACAACCCAAACTACATAAAGCTGAAATAAGTAAGACTACCCCATGTAGGGTTACATTTTTATGGGAACTGTTCGCAGAAATATTCTTTGACAGTTGGCTCTTTAAAAACGACCACTTGCAATCCTTCAAGCAGCCACTGTCAGGTGACTGTTGTTTCATCTATGCAATCTTAAGTGCTCTTAGAAAGTTATTTGAGGCGTCAGGGAATCCACGGACCCACCGTAGTCCCCCACAATTCCCCCTTTTTGTATTTGTGCTAAAAAAATTGCCTTCATTGTCCACTGCAGGGCCCTTTTCAGCAGAGAAATCATGCATGGCAACACAACAACCCTGAAAGCTCCCAGCCACTAAACAATTTATTTAACGAATCCCATCAAAATCTTCACACCCACGTCCTTGAGCTAACAACAAAAAGTCTATTGCGGCTCTATTCTGCAGTGTAGCATGTCTTACAGAATCTACATCTAACAAAAGTCCACTTAAAGCCTTAGAAGTTCTGTTTATTTGCTTAACTAGCCAGCATCCTAATTTTTCTAAAGTATTTAAAGCTTTAGCTGTGCCAACACCAGATGCAAGAGATCCTAAAACTCTTAACCCTGATCCCCAAAAATCTATATTATCATCACATTTTGACTCATATACATGCAAAAAGTGTTTTTCCTGTCTTGCTCTTCTGTGATCTATTATCATAGATACATTGGGCATCCCAAAATACACAGTCCTCCAACAGCATTAGAAGGAATTCCTGGCCAGGTTCTATCTCCACAGATCAAGAACACACCATACAGGAGATTTTGGGGTCGCTGTCCCACATTATCAACGACACTCCTTGGATTCTTCTGCGAGGCATTACACCATCGAGTTTCATTTCTATAGTCGCCAAGGGTAGCATTAACATTTTGCTGTTTTATCCATTCATGTTCTTGTATATTGTTCTGACACTTTTCACAAACCAGCTGGATACAAGCATCCATGGGCATAGATGCCAGCAATTCCAGATCCCGTGGTTCAATATCTGCTTCCGGGAGGCAATTAATCCAAAGTGCCATGTTGGTATCATTACAGTTCGTTGCAATGCCTTTGCACCGACCACTATTTTGAAACAGTCGTGTGATGATGCTGTAGTCATCAAGGAAGATGCCAACCAAGCATGTGTGGAACGGGTTTTCCGGAGATGCCATAGCTAGGCATATGGAGTCCTGGTCAGTCATGTTGTCTAAAGTAATCCACATGTTAGTCTTTGTCTGTGCAGGCATCCAAAACGCAGCAGCTGCAGCAATCATTGCCAGGAAGATAACGCAGGTTTCACATTTCGTGCCGGCAACCATTGCGGCCCTTGATCTGTAAAGACAGAAGCATAGCCTCTCCCCCAGGTTATCAATTGATGTGGCCTTTTCCATTGACCATTAACTAGTGATTTGACCATAACTAATGTAGGTTCTTTCTGATTTAGCATGGTTTTGGGTCATACTTGCAAAGTGTTTCATCACAGGGCAAATTTGGGCTGCACCACTTAGTTATAAGTGATAAGTGATTCACCACATACAATGCTTGTGACAATTGGTTTTGTGGTGTTTTCCCTGCTTCTCCCCCCCCCCTTTTTTTTTTTTTAAACAAAAACAAAAACAAACAGTTCAGAATCAGATACGTGCATTGGACCTTGACTACATACTCAGAATCACAAATCAAACTTAGAGGTTCCTCCTTAAAAAGCTCTAAGTAATGTAAAGCTGCGCCAAGTTCTGCTAATTGGGTTAAACCTTCAATAATTTTTACAGAATGATGCCAATTGTTATCTTCATACCAGACCACTACAGCTTTATGAGACTTCCCAGAACCATCAACAAAAACTGTGCAAGCATGTGGGATCAGACCAGATACAAGTATGGTCTGTGACCTGATGTTAAAGACTTGCAGGTTCTGCATCAATTTACATTTAGGCATGCCAAAAGCTGTGCTGTTAAGAAAATCAGCTAGTGCAATTTACAAGGATGTAGATTGCAAATAAAAAATCAAAATTAAATTTCACAAATGGTACATATATGACAAAAAGATCACGTCCTATTAAGACTGAAATTCATTCCCTGCATTTCTTGATCAGAGTAACAATCGGTATATCAGTCTGTTAGCATTCTCATCATACTGTCCCACAATAGCCACAGGTTGTTTCTATGTTGTAGCTATAAACAGACAAATCTGCAAGTCCAATCGAATGCAGTCAGCCTGTAAGGTTGTCATAAATTTATTCATCAAAGTCTCCAAGTCCATTTCGGCTGTCATATTTATTGGACATTGTTTTCCCTTACCGGATCGAAGTCCTGTTTCAGTTCTATCAGTGTAGTGTTGGCTTTATCGAAACATTGGCTGTTAATACTAGTGGAAATACAGCATTCACAATTTCCTTGGAGATTCCTCACTTGAAGCAAGCAGATCTGCACCATCCAAGCAGCTTCTTGTAAGACATGCAACTAAACAGAATTCTCAGAAAACGTTATTTGAGCTTACAATTTACTTAACAAATCTTGACCCAAGAGAGGTATAGGGCTTTCTGGCAACTACAAGAATTCATGTATTAAAACTTTGTTCCAAATTTGGCATTCCATTGGTCTCAAGAAACGACCTTTCTTTCATTCTCTCCCATGACCTCAAAAACTATCACGGTGAATTTACTAAGAAGTCTCTTACAACTAGTTACCACAGAATAAGTCTATTAATTTTTTTGTTTGTTTGTTTAATTTCCCAGCTTCATTAGAACTATGGATCCACTGGTGATGCCTTTAAATTTCACCCTCAGACTCCTCCATACAGTATTACAGTTCTCTAGCAGTAACATTGCTGGGGGGGCGGGAATAAAACCTCCCTCTCGCCCCCATCTGAGATGGCAAGACCTCCAGCACAGCATGAAAACAAATCAGTTCGAACTCCGCATCAAACCAACCTGGCTCCACTCCACACCCAAATTAGTACCAGTCTGACCCAGAGAAGCACTGAGCACTCTGACCCCCCAAAGCTGACCAGTGTGAAAAGACTGATTTCAGCAAGGAGGTAAAATGATGAACTCTCTCCCCAGATGTGCCAAAACCTAGGAAACAAGACGGGAGCAAAAAGAAACGGCCCCCCTTTCTCCGCTTAGCAGCAGGCAACCAGATTTATTCCTTCCTTTGGCTGTTGAAAAGAGTTCACCATCTCTTCCACACTCATAAAATGAAATTTAAGATGGATTACCTTAACAGTAAATTGAAGTATTTTGAAATAGGAATGAAGAAAAGATTTATGGTTCAGACAAATTTAGAAAAGGGAAAAAATATGATTTAATGTACTTTTTAAATGTTATATCTGACATTTTCTTTGGTTATTGTGATACTTCTTTCAGTTCAGTGGAGCTACTTCTGATTTCACATATCATAGAATCATAGGTTTGGGTTGGAAAGGACCTTTAGAGATCATCTAGTCCAACCCCCCTTCCATGGGTAGGAACATCTTTCACTAGATGAGGTTGCTCAAAGTCCCATCCAACCTGACTTTGAACACTTCTAATGATGGGGCATCTGCAATTTTTCTTCAAAGAATGTTGGTTTCTTTCCTAAATGCAAATCTACACTAAAATGTATTAGTAACTTTGACTTTCCTTATTTAAACTAGGATTTTTCTTTACTGACCCACTCCTGGAAATCAGGGTCATGAAACCTAATATAAAAGAAAAATGTATCATCTCCAAATAATTGTCAGAAACAGCATCATGAATTAGCAAAATGCCATCTAGACTTCTGCTGTTAACATTAGCACTGTCTTTCAGCAATTCTAAGATCACTACAGTAAAACCCCCATTGGAAGCTTCATGAATTGCTGTCCAACCTAATAAAAGAAAGATGACGCATACAGCATGCATCTGATTTGAAAACATCCACACAGATCACTAATTAGCAATTATACATTTTGCTGTGTTTGCTGTGCTATAAACAATGGACTACTCTCTTTAATATAAATCTTAAAAAATCATTCTGAAATGCTAAGGTAAATTATTTCCTGTGTAATTCAGTTTACTTTAGAGAAAAATGTATCCAATATTAACCAGAAAAAAATTGTTTGCTGAAGAGAGAATATTTCAGTTGCAAGGGACCTACAATGATCACCTAGTCCAACTGCCTGACCCCCTTCAGGGCTGACCAAAAGTTAAAGCATAGTATTAAGGGCATTGTCTTAATGCCTCTTTAACGCTGACAGGCATGGGGCACTGACCACCTCTCTAGGAAGCCTGTTCCAGTGTTTGACCACCCTCTCGGTAAAGAAATGCTTCCTAATGTCCAGTCTAAACCTCCCCTGACACAGCTTTGAACCATTCCCACACATCCTATCACTGGATACCAGCACCTCCATCCCCACCTCCCCTCCTCAGGAAGCTGTAGAGAGCAATGAGGTCGCCCCTCAGCCTACTTTTCTCTGAACTAGACAAACCCAGAGTACTTAGTCACTACTCATAGGACATTCCTTCCAGCCCTTTCACCAGCTTTGTTGCCCTCCTCTGGATGCATTCAAGGACCTTCACATCCTTTTTAAATTGTGGGGCCCTGAACTGGACATAGTACTCAAGGTGAGGCTGCACCAGCACTGAATACAGCAGGATAATCAACTCTTTTGACCAGCTGGTTATACTGTGGTTTATGCAGCCCAGAATGTGGTTTGCCCTCTTGGCTGCCAGGGCACACTGCTGACTCATATTGAGACTGCTGTCGACCAGCACCCCCAGGTCCCTTTCTGCATGGCTGCTTTCCAGCCACTCCTCTACTAATTCATACTTGTGCCTGGTGTTACTCTGTCCCAGGTGCAGAATCCAGCATTTGGACTTATTAAATTTCATCCCATTAATCATTGCCCAATTTTCTACTGCACTACTAAACATAATAAAAGAAACAAAACAATAGAGTAGAAAGAATCTAAGAACTCAGAAGCATAATATTAATAGTCTGATTTCTAATCCTCAGTGGCATTTTATAATATCAAGTCTGCCAGGGATCCAGTATAGAATACCATCCATTCTGAGACTACAAAAATAGAAATGTGTTATACATTCAGGTAGGGGAGAAAAAAAAAAAGGGAAAAAATAATCTTGTCATCTGATTTTCCTCCTCCTTTCCTAAGGAAATATTATTTGTGAACGTGCTTCACACGTGTATATATTCATGTGTATAAGCATCAGTTCTCCTGCCAAACTTACAAGTCCACTTTCCACACATATCTCTGAAAATGTGCTCTTCAGCAGAGGAGCAAGACCCAATTAATGTTCCTGCTGAGGGAAAGGCTGCATTTACTCCACGCTGAGACACAAACCCAGGGATTCACGGATTGTGCTTTTACTTGTTGAATGATTTCCTCCCCTCCTTTCCTTCCCTCAGTTGAAAAGTTTGGGATCAAATTCTAAATTTATATATGTAGATGCACCTTTTCTTACCAATAATCCCAAACGTTAGGAGAGAAAAAATGAATTTCAAGCAGTCATAAAAACATCAAAAATCCTATGACTCTCCACAGTTAATCATACACCCCATCGCTATAAGGGTTTCATATAAATACCGTATGCGAAGAATGTGTGCATGCATGTGTTTATGAATGTTCATATGTATTTCCAAGAATTCCTACGTGTTCTTTGAAATTGTGTGTTATAATAACATTTGAACAAAATATTTTCATAGAAACAATCTGTGTTTATTTAACAAATATGTAACAATAATGAAGAGAAGATATTTTCTACAGCATTCTGGCTTAATAGTTTCAATAATTACATTATATCACAATTATATCATAACTCAAGAATCCATAATTATATTAAAATTACACAAAATATATACAACCATATATAATATAAATTATATAAAATTATGTCATAAAACAAGTCCATAAGAGAGTAATATCCAAACCTGCATAGTCCTCGTCATTGACACAAATTCCAGATGATATTAGAGTTTTCACCAAAGACAAATCTCCTCTCCTAGAAGCAATATGCACATAATTTCTCCTTTTGCATTTCTCTTCTTTTTCATCTTTGTCCCAGCTCTTGTATTACAGGTATCATGCAAAATTACAGCTGCTTTTCTGGTAGATATGGAGGATTCTAAACGCAAATTGGATGTTCGTTAGGGGCAAGAAAAAATGTTTCATTATAAACAAGGAATTAAGCTTCATAATTCATTTGAATTAATGTAAATGTGTGCAATGCTGTTGCCTTAATCATTCAATAGCATTAATTGACTACATCAAAAGGTTAGAAGGTACTGTATAACAGATAACAAGTAGACCCTGCTCAGATTACAAATAGACTTCATGCAAAAGAATTTGCAGTTTAAATCTAGACAACTTAACAAGGGTACAATGGATTAGGAATCAACAGAAAAGGTAACAAGGTTGAACAGTTTTATATTGTATAGAGATAGGAAGTACGCCACATTTCTCCGTGGACTGCTTTTCAGTTACCAGGCATGCCTGCTAAATATATAAAGTATCTACATAAAGGTATTTAAGAAACTATAAAAAAAGTGAAGACTTGACCATCACCTCTTTTCCATTCCTGATTCTGTAAGGAGAGAGAGAGACATTTCTACATAAGGTATTTTTACAAATGTGGTGTGAAAAAGTCCAGTAGACTGTTTACAAATCTTTGACTAATGTCAAGTGACATAGCTGAACTGCCTTTTAATTAAACCTGTGCAGGTTTGGACTCATGATTGTAAAAATACTTGATTTAATCTTTCTCTTATCAGTTCACAAAACAAACAATATCCACTTCGAATTTCATCATGTGATTATCAGACAGGTCCTAATTCTGAGGCTTCGGGTAACAGACATGTTAATTTGTATGACATAGAAAGAAGAAACAAATTGTAAAAGTGCTGCATATAGAGTAAGGACAACTGCCTGCTATCAAACTGCTATCAAAAAGACAGTGTATATAAATTTTCAAAAGCTCTACCATACATGTTAGCTTTTTTTTTTTTTTTTTTTTTTTTCACTCCTGGTCTTGCTGTTATAATACTGTGCTATCACATTTTTAATTTAAAAAAATATAAATCACTAGGCTCTTTCTCTAATTTCTTGAAAATCTGTAATTTGTCCAAAAAAGGTAAGTGCAAGGTTTTAAATAAGCATTTTGCAACTTTTTCATGTTTATTTTAATTATTCATATGAATAATTAGTTGCTGCATCTCAAGCATTTCCTCTTCTCATCAGACAAGTCGTCTTCTCAAATATTTCCACTTGTCAGTATCAGTATTCAACATCTTCCACGACTCGACAGCTTCTCCTGCGTTCTGGAAAATCTTGTGTGTGCTTGGCCCACGCTGTATTGGCAACTGGAAGAGCTAAAGAATTTCTTTTTAAATGAAAACTGAGATTCTAGAACATACAGAAGGGTCACATTATTGAAATACTCTTCCAATATGAGACCTACTTTTTCTGTAAGATAATGTATTATGTTTTGTCTAAAAGCTTCTGGGTCTGAACTCCCAAAGCAATCATCCACTTTCTTGTTCTTGCTTTTTATCCCCCTGTGATTCATGGAAGAATGTCCTAGGCACTCTTTAGAGACGTAGGAGGAAAGAAAAAAAAAGAGGCACACAACAGCCCATTAAACTAATGACGCTTAGCAATATCAGCTGCAAGTGAACAGAAGTAATTGCAAAGTTTGACAGTTAAGTTGCCATGCACAAGATTTTTCTTCATGCTTGTTAGGAAACATTTGCAAAAGCATAATGGGACATTGGTATGTGAATCACAAAACAATGGTTTTCCATGGAGTGCATTACCAGGTGGGTAATGAGCAGGAAAGATCAGGAACTTGGCAAATACAAAATCCAGCCAGTGCACGTACAAAGATAAGGTGGACAGATTACAGTAACCAGCAGTTAGACTAGATTAGGCTGCCATACTACAACAATTTCAAAGACATACTCCTTCAAAGTGACATTTGAATGCTTCATCTATGAGTAATTCTTTTCACAGATTAAACTGTAAGGAAAGAAGTAAGCTGTTCATACCTTAGTTCTGTATAAGTAGAATAGGGATTTGAGAGCCTAGTAAGTGACTGTAGATTAAAGTGACACTGCATAATTTAGGAAGAAAATATTTTTATTCAAGAATAGAATAATATAAGGAAGACCACTGTGACACAGGAACAATCAGATGAGATACAAAAGCCAGTTAATGAAGAAAAGGCAGAAAATCTGAAAACCCCACAAAGCAGAAAACATCCCATCTTCTACTTTTTTCTGCTGCAATCTGAATGCCATTGTCCCAGTCTCCAAAGCTATTAATGTCTTCAGCTATACAAAGGGCTATACTTTCTCCCATCATCTCTCAAATGGCAATATTCTCCCGGTGTGGTGGATGCACTCGACCCCCCCCAGCCAAACCAACAGCAGTTTGGTCCAGGCTTCAGAGGAGGTAAGGGCCTGAGCCATATCCAGGCCAAGAACTCCTACCAGGAGACCCACAAGGAAGCAGAACGGCACACTGAACACCGGTAACTTGTGGGTGCAGGTAGTCTCGTGCATACTACTGTATGTAATTTGACTACGAGTCAACCACTTAATTCTATAAATACGACAGCCTAGATGAGCCCACTTTGAACTCTCCCTGATAAATAAGTGAGTTGTAT
The DNA here is from genome assembly GCF_036013475.1 of Columba livia. Classification (NCBI taxonomy): domain Eukaryota; kingdom Metazoa; phylum Chordata; class Aves; order Columbiformes; family Columbidae; genus Columba; species Columba livia. Next base: position 12,491,592 of record NC_088641.1, on the reverse strand, counting down.
GGCAATGGTGCACTACTCGGAGGTCAGTGGATGAGCCCAATTCAAGTTCAGTATTAATCATTTAGCTTAAGTAGATGCACACTAAATATAATGAATTATTTAGAGACATAAGGTTGCATGATTTTTAATATACTCTTTGCTTCATGTTACTTGGTAAGCTGGATTTGCTAAAATTTTAAGCTGTAAAGTTCTGCTCATATTTACCAAAAGCAACTACAAACTACACTGAACACTTGCAAGATAAGGCCTATTTTGCGCTTCGCTGAGAAGAAAGAATTTATTCAGACAAAACAGTATCTGCAAGGCTATGGACCATAAACAATGTGTACAGCTGAACAAAACAAAGGCCCATGTGGAATCAGAGAAAAAGATCCAATGAGAAGCAAGAAGACCTCAAAGTGAAATATTGCTATTGGACTGAATCATGGTATGAATGGTCTGTAAAGATATAAAAGAAGTTTGTAGTTTCCTATGCTTGGCTGGACCTCTGCGCAGGTACCCAGCTTGAGCCAGCCCTCCTGCTATTCTACTCCATTAAATTATTTTTCCTAAGAATTTTGTCTCCTGAAAGTCTTCTCTGCATATGGTTATCAGGCCTCGCCTGAAAGTTTGCCTCTGGAGCTTTAAACATAGACTCCAGAGCGAACGGTTATCAGGGAGAGAAGAATCCTGAAAGTTTGCACTGTGATGGGTACAGGCCTCTCCTGAAAGTTTGTCTCCGGAGCTCCAAGACACAGAATCCAGAGTGAATGGTTATCAGGGAGGGAAGGTGCCTGAAAGTTTTCTTCGTGAACGGATACAGGCACCTGGAGAGAAGGTAAGCACCATCTGGCTTGGCATATTTCCCCATGCAGTAAATAATAGAGTGAACCCACCACCGAACTCTTTTAAGTTGCACTCCTCTTTAAGAAATGTAAACATTGTTCTGCAGTAAGCAGAACCCTAAATTACTCTCCTGCAACACCTGGGATGAAAGAAATAATTAGATTTCGGCTGAATAAAATATTACCTGAAGAATCTCTTTTGGGGGAAAAAGTGATCTGTGAAATGACATTCCAGAGGAGATCAAAATGCAAGACACATGTTTGGGATATTTTTTTTTTAAATCATAACTGTATATATAGGAGGCAAAAAATATAAAGAAAAAAAATCTAGAAATGCATTAATGCACATAGACCTCATTATAAAGATTGAGCAGGAATGCAGGAGCTGCAAAAAAGGACATCTGTAGGGAAAGGAATAATTTCTATGTTCAGTGTTTATTCTTAGAAGTGGATGATGACATGTATCAGAAACGTCATGGTTTTTTGTTTTTGTTTTTTTTTTTTTTTTTTTTTTTTTCCCAGAATGAAGTAAAAAGGGATTCCTAAAACAGGAGGAACCAATTTGGAGATAGGAAAGCTAAGTACTGATATTGTCAACTACTGGAGAACAGTAAGTAACAAGAAGCACCTATGCCTTTCCTTCTCCTCTCGACTTCTAAAAGAAAACAGGAGCTTGCAGTCCAGAAACTCAAGAGAGCAGGAACCTAAGGTGGGTTGAAAACTAGCAACCACTTGAGACGGGAAGAGAAAACAGCATACTGTACAGCTGAAGGCATAAGAAGACAAGAAGATTCTGACCATCAAAGAGAAAAGGATCAGCAGGAACTTAATACAGTTTCCTGGATGTTTTTTGTCATGACGTGATGAGTGTTACAGGATGTTGGCTGATGACTCCTTAATTCAACATATAAGACTAGGGAGCATCCAGTCAAAAGTCTCCAAAGAGAAGTCAGTCCTTGCCAGAGAAGACAGAAACAGAAATAATATTCTGCAAGACACAACAGTTTTTCATAGATGTCAAGCCAAGTATAGTCAAGCAAGACAGGTTTCTGAAATCAATGGGAACACTCTACTGATGTTACTTGCAATAATAACTTTGCATTATGGGACTCAAATAATTTGAAAAATAAAAATGCTGAAAGAAGAGGATGTCCAAATAATCTTGCGACAAATCCTTTCTGTCCTGCAAGTAAAATAAGTGCTGTCCCATCTATGGAATAGTAAGCCACTACCTATGAAACAAGACATTTATAGAGACAGATGGTCTCTGTCTCAAGAAAAATGTCCAGTTCTCTATGGATCAGTCAGGAGGGTACTAAGCAAACAACAAAAAGAGGTAAACAAATGAGTATGTTGATAGTATGTGTGCAGATGTATTTTTCTATATTGTGCACGTGTGTATGGGTGGGTATGTATATTTGTTATAAATATTATTTTAAGTATGCACACTGTTATATACACCAGATTTAAAAGCATTTAATGGATGTAGGAGCATGGATCCCGTTGATTTTCAAAATATATATGATCTACTTAATGCTAGCATTTATTTATATGCCGCTCAAAGACAACCAAAGTTTGACCAATAGACCACAGCAACACATAACTGCAATCCAAGGAAGAAACTAAAAATTTTTGCTGCACACACTTGGAAAAAAAAATAATCAAATGTTATATCCACACACATATACACATGCATTCACACATACGTCTATAAACCTGTGCATATAAAATACACCTTTTCCTATCTATGTATATGCAAAGTATACATTTACATTGACACAGTAGTTATTTGAAAGGGACAGTTTCACAGAGCTAGAAACAATTATAAATAAAAAAACAGTTTGAAGAAAAAAATCTCAGCAGAAAAATATAAATAATAGCTAGGAAGTATTTTACAACATTTCCCACACTCAGGATGAAAAGTTGCACCAATTCAAAAATTAACCTGGCTTAGGAAGAGAATTAGAGAGCAATAGTAAATGAGAAATGAAAAAAATGGGAAGTGAATAGTAGCAAATATAAATAAGGAGCTGTAGAAAACTGCTGTGGAAAACAAAAGATTACAGAGAGATAATCGCAGCCAGCTAAGGTCCTAAGAATGTAGAATTTTAAAATTAATCAACACCAAAGAAAAATTCTCCAAACTCTTAATTACTCAAGAGAAATGACAAAATTGTCTAAGATAATCAGAAAAGACAAATACTCTATTCTGTATCAAGGCAAATCTACACAAGAAATTCCTATTATCTAATGACACAGTTCATTTCAACCTAAGGAGAATGCCAAATGATATGAGGACAAACATTTTTGAATCAGTGGTCCAGATATATTACATTTAAATGTTTTAAGAGAGGAGGGATTCCATCTGAACCATGGGTTTTGTTTTTAGTAAGTCGAGTGCTATGGAGGTTCCAGAACAGTGAATAAAAATAAACAAACAGTAACAACAACAATAATGAAAGATTATACAAAATGATAGATACACAATGCAACCTCACCACATGGCAGTCCTGCCACAGTAGCTCACCTCTGAAGCTGCATGTGGATTCGCAATGGCAGCCTGCGCCAAAACCTCTCCCCCATTCTGGCTGCAGCCCGCACTGAAACCTCCTCCCCAGATCTGAACAGCGGCTCACAGCCGAAAAACAAAAGCACCGAACTGTTTGGTTCAGAGAGAACTGAGCACATCCTGGACCACCCTGCTCTCGGCAGCGAGAGCAAAGAGAGAGAGAGAGAGAGAGAGAGAGAGAGAGATTCCCCCCCAGTCAGCCCCCTTTGTAACTGAGCATGACCTTACGGTACTGAATACCTCTGGCTAGTTCTGGATCAGCTGTCCTGGATGTGTCATCCCCCCAACTACCTGCAGAAATTACGGAATCACAGAATCACAAAATAGATAGAATCCTATCTCAGTCGACCCAGCACAAGTATTTAGATTCCTGTCACTCAAACTATTACTGTTACTTTGCTTGAGACTATGTTGATCATTGTCGTAACTCTCGATTTCCTGTTGCAACTTTAAAACAGATGCATTATGAGAAGAAGTCAAAGCGAGTATTGACTGAAAACCAAGTTCTGTTAAATCAGTAGTCTAAGAATGCTGTGCAGACAATTTTTCTCCAGAAACCAACAATGTGACGCAATGCAAACTGGTGATCTCCTCCCATGTTGACAGAAGTTGCTGAGCTTCCACCAGTTCTGTCCTTTTCTTCTGTAAATGGATTTTCACTGTTACCACTGTTGAATTCACATTCCTGTTGCAATTCTGTCTGATTTAGCAAGCTCAGTTTTCCTACAACATTAATTAGGATGCAACAATTATGATTAGAAACAGCAACAGTGTTGCCCATTTCATTAGGTCCAGCATCAGGGAAAGACGTTTTCTGTAATTTAATTGTTCCTTGGTTTGTAGATGGACCTAAACATGAGGTCCATCTAACATGACACATTATTTCTGAATAGTTTTACTCTTGGCTGTTAGCCTCTGCTAAATGAATAGCAGATCTATTTGTCTTTTTTGAACTTGCTTTTTTTCCATTCAGTTTTCTACCTTCAGAATACCAAAGAACTTTATTTGTTTTTCTGCTTTGTTCATTTTTAGCAAAACTTTCTTTGATGCTTTAGTATTATCATGTTGAACTGTGCCATCTTCATTTAATTCTATCTACAAAACAGACTAAATACTTCATTTCACTTTCTGATAAAATGCTTTATTATATACTAAAAGAAAACCGCACTATTATAAAATTAACTAATTTCCTCTGCTTGTGCATTTTTTTTAGACAGCAGAACAGAGAAACTAAGGAGCTAAGAAATATGTATATAAAAGTGTAAAAATTAATGGGTGAAATCAAATGCACGGATGTACCATGCTTGCTGTAAATTCTGCAACACTTGCAAAAACTCAGCAAGAACCACTGTCCATGAGAGGCAGCTGATTGCCTCTGCCTTGCATCATGAAGCTGCAGTTTATCCCAAGTACCAGTAGGAATCAGCAACTGTTTGCCAAATAATTGGCATAACATTGAATATCACTCTGTTTCAGTCCCTGCTAAATATGAAGCATCCAATACATTATGTGCTGGTTTTGAAACACATTACAGACATAGTTGTCTGCTTCAGTTTACTGAAAACTGCTAGCAATCTCTTAACAGTTCAGCACCAAATTAACATCAGGATTCTTTTTGAAGATGTATCTGGTGAAGGTTTGTATCCTCTACGCTTGGAGTATTTAACATATTCTCTAAATCGTCTCCACCTGAAATGAAAATGAAAGACAAAAAGAAATCAGAATTGAAGAGACATTGTAATTCTTTGCTTTCCATATATAACATCTTGTTTCCAGAATCTTGTGTGTAACAATACTTACCACGTTTAGCTATCCAGAAAAATTATCAAGCCATTAAGAGTTTATCAGAACCTAAAACATATCAATATATAAAATATTAAAATCTTGGAGCCTGATCTTTGTTGCAGATGGGATCTTGTACAAACTAGGACAGGTGAGAGCAAAGTATGACATTAAGCTTCCAAATTTTTCTGAAGATTAGTAACCTAAGCAATTCTTTCTGAAACTTAGAGGAGTTATTACATTTACCTAACTTATAATAGGCTTCCCTGATCTCCAAGAGACTTTTCTGAAGCCAGCCTAGCTTATGTCTTTCCCTGTTCACCATACTTGGACAGGGAAAGGGATGGAGTTGCTAAAGCCAAGTCATTGGTATAAAAATAGGCAGGGATATTCCCCAGCACCAATTCAGTGCCTTGCTGGTGGTTTGCTTTAGCTTTCCAGCTACCCTCTGTGCTGACAAAATGGTATAAAAAGAGGATAGCAGCTACCAAGATCTGACCCCAGATATTAATATATTTAATGCAGTTCTATGCATTTACTTCTGGCCAATACGTTCTTAAAGCTAGACTAGCCACACCATATTGAACAAAAATCTATCTCATCACCCTTTGTTATTTTGTACTGCAACATTAACCCTAACCCCAGCCCTAAGATTCACCCAACAACCCACGCTGGAACCAGCCTTAAATTTAGTAGGCATTTCACAGCATGGCAACTCTTCCTCCACCACTTCAGGGAATCTGGTATGCCAGATCCTAGCCCTAGGTTCACTGTTAGTCCGGTGGATCCTGCCAGTATTAGTCCTAAATCAAGCCAAATGGCCCAGCTATTGAGCACTGATTAAGCCAAATCCTAATCCAAATTATAATTTTGAACATACTTTTAGCCCACCAATATTTGTAAGGCTCAGAATATCTCAATGACCTTTGGAGGTTGCAGCCCTAACATCTAGTCATGGGACCTCTCAAATACAGCAGTCCCTGCCAGGCTAATCCCTTACAGTAGCATCAACCTTAGTTTCACTCACATTTGAAGCCAGTAACTCCAGCCCAGTCCTACAGCCCTGACTCTAACCCTATCCTGGGGACTCCTTCCAGACTTAAACATGCCACAGCCCACACTGGCTCATCAGTGTCCAATAATCCAAATTCTAACTCTAATCAAGGCTTACCTTGTGTCACTTTTTTGTACCTGCCACTGATCAAGCAGCCTCTTCTGAACCTTCTTCTCAACTTAGCTCCTAAGACAGTACAAGATCCTACTCTTGCCTTTGCTGAAATGTTCACCTACCAACCCCTTGCAAACTCAGCCTTTACCTTAGCCTAGCTACAGTAATATTACCCTGGTCCCAGCCCTAACGCTAGCAGTTAAGGATAAGCAGTTAAGGATAAGCCATTAGGGCTTGGCGACCCCTAAGATCCAGATCTAATCCTAGATCCTCCATTTTTTATCTTATGGATTGTTCTAAATTCAGCCTCCAGGCCAGTTTAGAACCAAATCTTACCCCTAGCTCTAAGCGATACCACAGCCATATCTCAGCAAGTCCTTCCATGGCCCATCTTACATTTAGATAGGAAACACCTGATATGCTTCAAATATTCATTTCAAATTCAAAGTCAGTATTTTTCATACTCCTTCCTTATATGGGCTTCTCTCTGATGTAATGAATAACACGAATAACATGAATAAATAAAAACAAATCTAAGACCTATGCCAAATACTCCCTTTCTGTACTAGTTAATGTATTCCAAGCATTCCCCAAGAGGCATGATTAACCTGTAGTCTTGTTATTTTCATTTTTATAAATTGGTTCCAGTTATTAACCTGATGCCATTAAGCCAAGGTCTCCCAAAATACAGGGTAGGATTATCAGCTCTCAATTGGTGGAAAAAAAAAGGAGATTTTAGGGTATGAATCAGCTCACCTATTTCACAGAATCACAGAATGTTAGGGATGGGAAGGGACCTCAAAAGATCATCTAGTCCAATCCCCCTGCCAGAGCAGGAACACCTAGATGAGGTTACACCACAGGAACGTGTCCAGGTGGGTTTTGAATGTCTCCAGAGAAGGAAACTCCACAACCTCCCTGGGCAGCCTGTTCGAGTGTTATGCCACCCTCACTGTGAAGAAGTTTCTTCCCATATTCAAGTGAAACCTCCTATGTTTCAGTTTGCACCCATTGCCCCTTGTCTTATCATTGGTTGTCACTGAGAAGAGCCTGGCTCCATCCTCCTGACACTCACCCTTTACATATTTAGAAACATTAATGAGGTCATCCCTTGTCGGGGATTGGCTCAAGGAGCACAGACATGAGTCCACCAAGCAACTGTACGAGCAGAGCCCATTTTAGTTGACATAAGTAGGCCTTAGTTAGCTTGTCTATTAGGCCGTGGGAAAGGGGGGAACGGAAAAGTACTAACTAAGGCAGGGTCAGGATATTTTTGAAGAGATAAGAGTCAGAATAATGTGGGATGCGCATAGCTAGCTAGGTGGAGTAAGTAAATGTGCTTAGCCTATTAGATAGAGACAAGTATGCATAATTATGGTATTTGGTATAAATGCACGCTATCTCGGGCAATAAAGTTGAAGTATGCTTTATCACTCATATTGGGTCGGCCGCATTTCTTCCTCCGTCCGCTCGGGTCTGGAACTCTGATGGGACTTTTCTCTGCAATTGGCGCCCGAACCGGCGATCCGAAGTGGCGGATAGAAGCAAAAGGCGCCGGGAGAGCAGCGACCGGCGGGCAAGAGCGACCGAACACTGTGCTGCGGTGTGTCGTCTCCGAAGCCTGAACCGACTGAAGTTCGCCAGTGCTGGGCTACAGGAAACAAGGGCTGCAAGAGGTCTCTTAATTTAGCAAGAGGTACCGTACTATAATGATGAATAACGGGGAAATAGATTAAAAATGATGAATAACGGAGAAATAGATAACAGAGAAACGGATTAAAAGTGATAGATAACAGAGAAACGGATTAAAAGTGATAGATAACAGAGAAACGGATTAAAAGTGATAAATAACGGAGAAACGGATTAAAAGTGATGAATAACGGAGAAACGGGTTAAAATGATGAATAACAGAGAAATGGATTTAGAAGTAGCCCTAGATTTATTACAAAGCTTTTTAGAAAAGCGGGGGGTTGATTATAGTTGCGTTAAACAGCTAGCTGGTCTAGTAGCAACGGGGAAAACTAAGGGGTGTTTTCAGGATCCTGATTTATTGTTTGATGAAGGAGAGTGGAGGAAATTGGGGGATATGTTGTGGGATATGGTCATAGACGAGGATAAAACAGCTAAGAAACTGATGAAACCGTGGAGGGAAGTAATTAATAATATTAAGCGTCATAAAGTGGAAAAGAATTTAGCCGCGGTAGCTTCACAGAAACTCGGCAAAATGGAGCCTTCCGCTCCGCCGATGGAAACGGGCATATCTGCGTTATCAGCGAAGAACCTTAAAAGACTATTAACTTGGTGCAGAGGCAATAGGTATCCTACTGACCTGTCAGGAGTTTTTCAAATAGAGACTTGGAAAAAGATGGGAACTGTGTTGTGGAAGGCAATTAGTCACCGCGAAAGATATATTCTCGGCCTTGTAACCATCTGGAAACTGATAAATACTACAGTGAAGCAATTAAAACCTGAAAAGACTGTTACGAGCATTAGTGACTCAAAACTTGAACTTTGGGTGAGAACAGCAAGTCCAGAGGATTGGTGTCAGACAACTTACTCAAAGAACCTGTGAAAGCTGAGAATGCTAAAGTCGTAAACACGTGTACTATCAGTTCTTTTACCAATTTTACCAATCTGCTTTTCCTGCATTTTAACCCTCTAACTTCCACAATAGAACAGAAGAAGTCACTGAAAATAGAACTGGACAACAGAACTGTGTGACAGATTAGATCAGCTAATAGCAAGTGAATCTGGCAGTCGGCAATGTGGTCATGATAATCGTGACGGGAAAGGGGATGCTCCTGGGGACTCAGGGTATAAAACTTAGAAGTTAAGGAAGCACTGGTTTTGGAATTGGCAGTAGAGAATGCTAAAGTTTGCTATCAACATGTTATTTGCGAGTTTTACAGTGCATATTATGTGCTCCTGTTTATTGCCTCTCTGAAAGTCAAACAGCTTGTCAGGAATGTGAGTTAATTGTTTTACTGGTTGTTGTTAGAATTGTTTCTTTGTGGTATAAGTGCACCGTAAAACTTTCTCTCCACTTTTCCCACTCACGCTGCAAGCAGCCCTGTGCTTTTCCGTGGGGTCAGAAATTACTGTTTTCAGTCGTGTTCATAAAAAATCGGTATTGGGAGGTGTTTCAAAACATAGGGAAGCACTTGGAAATATGAAAAAAGAAGATCTTGTAAAATATTGTAATTAATGTGAGGAATGTGACTATTGCTGAGCTACTTGAAATTGCATATAAAGTGTATTATGGCTGGAATGAAATGGGAAAACAAAAGAGCAAAATATCCCAGGCCTGTGTGCAGCTCATTGTAACTGAGAAGTTTCCCAGAGCCTCCTACTTCGTACCAGCCAGTATGCCAGCTGCGTGACCTTGGTTATATCTACACTGCACAGAAAGAAAAAACAACTGGAAAAACCTGGCTGCCCGCTTTTAAAGCAGTGAAAGGGGGGTTCTCTCTCCCCCCACTACAGCGATGTAATACTGAATGGAGCAGTCCGAGGGTGAAGTTTAAAGGCATCCTGAGCAGACCCGTAGTTCTAATGAAACTGGAAAATTAAACAAAAAATTTGTTGATAGACTTATCCTATGGTAATTAATTGTACGAGACTTCTTAGTAAATTCACCATGCTAGTTTTTGAGGACATGGGAGACAACGAAAGAAAGGCCGTTTTTTGAGACAAATGGAATGCCAGATTTGGAACAAAGTTTTAATACATGAATTCTTGTATTTGCCCAAAAGTCCTATACCTCTCTTGGGTCAGGATTTGTTAAGTAAATTGTAAGCTCAAATAACGTTTTCTGAGAATTCTGTTTAGTTGCATGTCCTACAAGAAGGTGCTTGGATGGTGCAGATCTGCTTGTGCAAGTGAGAAATCTTCAAGGAACTTAGCAGCCAATGTTTTTGATAAAGCAAATACTACACTGAGAAATCTGAAACAGGACTTCAATCCGGTAAGGGAAAACAATATCCAATAAATATGACAGCCAAAATGGAGTTAGAAACTTTGAGGCATGAATTTATGACAACTTTACAGGATGACTGCATTTGATTGGACTTACAGATTTGTCTGTGAAACAACCTGTGGCTATTGTGGGACAGTATGATGAGAATGCTAACAGACTAATATACCAATTGTCACTCTGATCAAGAAAATGCAGGGAATGAATTTAAGGCCATGATCCTTTTGTCATATATGTACCATTTGCTAAATTTAAGGAACCTCTGAATTTGATTTGCGATTTTGAGTACGTAGTCAAGATCCAACACACGTATCTGATTCTGAACTGTGTTTTTGTTTTGTTTTGTTTGTTTTGTTTTGTTTTTTAAACAAAAAGGGGAATTGTCAAAAGGATTGTATGTGATGAATCACTTGTATCTAAGTGGTACAGCCTAAATTTGCCCTGTGATGAAACACTTTGTAACTATGACCCAAAACCATGCTAAATCAGAAAGAACCTGCATTAGTTATGGTCAAATCACTAGTTAACGTTCAATGGAAAAGGCCACACCAATTGATAACCTGGGGGAGAGGTTATGCTTATGTTTTTACAGATCAAGAGCTGCAATGGTTGCCAGCACGAAACGTGAAACCTGTGTTATCTTCCTGACAATGATTGTTGCAGCTGCTGTGTTTTGGATGCCTGCACAGACAAAGACTAACATGTGGATTACTTTAGCCAACATGACTGACCATCTATATGCCTAACTACGATGTCTCTGGAAAAAACGTTCCACACATGCTTGGTTGGTGTCTTCCTTGATGACTACAGCAGCATCACACGACTGTTTCAAATAGTGGTTGATGCAGAGGCATTGCAACGAACTGTAATAATACTAACACGGCACTTTGGATTAATTGCCACCTGGAAGCAGACATCGAACCACAGGAACTGGAATTGATGGCATCTATGCCCATGGACACTTGTATCCAGCCGGTTTGTGAAAAGTGTCAGAACAGTACACAAGAACATGAATGGACAAAACTACAAAATGTTAATGCTACCCTTGGTGACTACAGAAATGAAACTCGACGGTGTAATGCTTCACAGAAGAATGCAAGGGATGTCATTGACAGCGACCCTAAAACCTCCTGTATGGTGTATTCTTGATCTGTGAAGACAGAGCCTGACCAGGAATTCCTTCTAACGCTGTTGGAGGACTGTGTATTTTGGGACTATTAACTCTCTTAACGTCCAATGTATCTATGATAATAGATCACAAAAGAGCAAGACGAGAAAAACACTTTTATGGATTTACAGAATAAGTCGAGATCCATCCACGAGGAGATTAAACAACTTACGGACCATTCACAGAAGATCAGAGAGGATGTGGGCCTCTTTGGCTTAGAGGGCCTCATGAACTGGTTTGGACTAGGAGGATGGGTAAAAGGGCTTTTGCAGAGTGCTCTGGCTCTCTTAATCATAGTAGTAGTTGCATTAATATGCTTGAGTTGTGCTATATCATGTATTAAGAAGATTTTAGAGCAGACACTTGGGCAGGCTCTGCTCATTAAAAAAAGAAAAAGGGGGAGATGTCGGGGATTGGCTCAAGGAGCACAGACATGAGTCCACCAAGCAACTGTACGAGCAGAGCCCATTTTAGTTGACATAAGTAGGCCTTAGTTAGCTTGTCTATTAGGCCGTGGGAAAGGGGGGAACGGAAAAGTACTAACTAAGGCAGGGTCAGGATATTTTTGAAGAGATAAGAGTCAGAAGAATGTGGGATGCGCATAGTTAGCTAAACCCAAGTAGGTGGAGTAAGTAAATGTGCTTAGCCTATTAGATAGAGACAAGTATGCATAATTATGGTATTTGGTATAAATGCACGCTATCTCGGGCAATAAAGTTGAAGTATGCTTTATCACTCATATTGGGTCGGCCGCATTTCTTCCTCCGTCCGCTCGGGTCTGGAACTCTGATGGGACTTTTCTCTGCAATCCCTCAGTCTCCTCCAAGCTAAAGAGACCCAGCTCCCTCAGCCTCTCCTCATACGGGAGATGCTCCACTCCCTTAATCATCTTCGTTGCTCTGCAGTGGACTGTCTCCAGCAGTTCCCTGTCCTTCTTGAACTGAGCGGCCCAGAACTAGACACAATATTCCAGATGCGGTCTCACCAGGGCAGAGTAGAGGGGGAGGAGAACCTCTCTTGACCTACTAACCACACCCCTTCTAATACACCCCAGGATGCCATTGGCCTTCTTGGCCACAAGGGCACAGTGCTGGCTCATGGTCATCCTGCTGTCCACCAGGACCCCCAGGTCCCTTTCCCCTACACTGCTCTCCAACTTACACTGGTACCTGGAGTTGTTCTTGCCCAGATGCAATGCTCTACACTTGCCCTTGTTAGATTTCATTAAATTTTTCCCCGCCCAACTCTCCAGCCTGTCCAGGTCTTGCTGGATGGCAGCACAGCCTTCTGGCGTGTCAGCCACTCCTCCCAATTTTGTGTCATCAGCAAACTTGCTGACATTGCACTCTATTCCCTCATTCAAGTCGCTGATGAATATATTGAATAGTACTGGTCCCATTACCAACCCTTGAGGGACTCCACTAGATACAGGCCTCCAACTAGACTCCACCCCACTGACCACAACTCTCTGGCTTCTCTCCTTCAGCCAGTTCCCAGTCCACCTCACTACCCAATGTGCCCAGACCACACTTCCTCAGTTTAGCAGTAAGGATGCTGTGGGAGACGGTGTCAAATGCTTTACTGAAGCCAAGGTAGACCACATCCGCCACTCTGCCATCATCTATCCACCTCGTTATGTCCTCATAAAAGGCTATGAGGTTGGTCAAGCATGACTTCCCCTTGGCGAAGCCATGTTGGCTGCCCCTAATGACCCTCTTATCCTTGATATGCCTTGAGATGGCACCAAGGATAAGTCGTTCCATCACTTTCCCAGGACTGGAGATGACCTCAGCCTGCTCTCTCCACCACCTCGCCTGGCTGGCCTCTCTTTCCTGAAAAGGACATAGCCATCCATGACCACATTCCAGTCATGTGAGCTGTCCCACCATGTCTCCGTAATTGCCACCAGATCATAATCTCCTGACGGAACACAGGTTTCTAACTCCTACTTATTCCCCATGCTGCGTGCATTGGTGTACAGGCATTTCAGGGAGTGAGCCAAGCACACTGATTTCACACTAAGGTGATGGGAGGCCTTCTGGTCTTCATCAGTTCTAGAGTGCTGCCCTGCTGGTGCAAGCCCGGCTACAACCCCATCCCCCTTCAAATCTAGTTTAAAGCTCTCCAAATGAGCCCTACTAATTCCTGTCCCAGCATTCTTTTACCCCTGTGAGATAAACCTTTCCCATGTATTACTGTCTGGACTGGTGTCTTATAAAGCCAGCCATTATCAAATATCCCAAAGTCCTGCCTGTAGCACCAGTCTCATAGCCAAGGAAAGAGACAACTACTTTAAGAGAAAATAAACTGTGCTCTAGGTATGTCTATTGTGACTCCTGTGACTGCAAAGGGAAGTTTTGACAGCTATTTCAGATGTACAACGTACATCTAGTCAAACGAAACCCATTCAGATGGTCTTACTGACATTATGATTTCTGTACAAATGTAAAGCCTGATTCTCTTGTTATTCAAGAAACGATCACTTCAGCAAAATGTTCCATCTACCTTTGCAGAATACTTTTTTAAGACATGGAAAATGTACAATCTAATTATTTCCTTTCTGTGGCTAACCCTGCAATCTCATTCCAGGACTAGTGTGGTTTTACTTGTACCTCTGCCTTAGGTGCTTTCACAGAACTCAGAAATATTTCATGAACACCCGAGAGTCTGCGATCCACAAGCTGAAAACCAAGCTTGGGGCTCTCAAGTCTCAGAGAAAATTATCAATCAAAAGTCCACCCTTCCTCTTTGATGGAAGGAGATTTGGGGAGAAGCAGATTAAGTCTAATATAAACTGTGAAACAGAAAGACAGCAAGTGTTTAGGGATAAAACTTATTACATCCCACAAATGGTTTTGAAAAATTTTGGAAATTAATAAATATTAGGTAGCGTATGTGTACTTCTAGAGAAAGAAATAGGAAGCAGGTAAAAACGACATGCAGAACTACTATATAAATCTGGGCCACATGCACAAACAGGTGAAGACAACCACTACCAGACTGAAAGAGGATCCAAAATTCAGACACAGGCTATGAAACCACAGCAATTGGCAACAAAAGTTATAATTAATTCACATTGACTATTCAGATTACTTTCTTTTTGTCCTGGTTTTGTTAAAAACAAGTTTCTCTTTTAGTGAATTTTCCTGTCAGCTAAAGCCTTCTTACTAACTGCACTTTCCCGAAAGCTGGATACATGTTTTAGTAGACATAGCAATGGAATGCAAGGTCGCTAATAAGGATGGATGTACATCCCGCGAGAGAAGCAACAAGGAGTAGTGAACTAAAACTGACCAACTAAATATTCCATCCCATTCACGTGATGCTTCATATGAAAGTGGAAGATCATGAGGATCTCGTCCCTTTTTCCTTATGGCCAACATTAGGAGAGGACCTTGCGAGTCGTCCCTGCAAACTGAGGCCTAGTGACAGACTGAAACCAGTTCCGGTTGGCTGCAGAGTCCAGTCCAGGACTTCCGGGTGCTGGCCCTGCATCTGCCGGAGCGGTTTCCGGGACTTTCAAGATTGGTTTTGTATATTTGGTATTATTTTCTCTATTTTATTAGTAGCATTTGTAAAACATTTTTAATTTTTTCCAGCTCTCTTCTCTCGGTCCTTCTTTCCCTTCCAATTGCCTGTCCTTAGTGGGAAGAGGGGAGGGGGGGGGGCTAAAGGGGGAGAGGGGGAGGAGAGGGGGTTAACAATACATCTGCCATGTTTTATTGTCACCCTGCAATCAAACCTTGACAGATAATTGGCGCCCAACATGGGGCCGAGAAAGTGTTAAAATTTGGCACTAAAAAGGGGAAATTTGGAGATTTTTGCCTTTCCTACTGCTCTGACGTACCTTTCAATTTTCTTGGCATGGTGCCAAGTCATAGAGTTGTGATACTCGTGGGTCTGTGTGCTTCGGATGTTATCTGGTAGTATTAAGGCAGAGTGAATTACATTGGTTTAAAGATGCTGTGGCATAAGTTGTATCAGCTACTTTCTACATTGTGTTCTGCTGTTCCCTACCTGTGTTGGGCATATTTTATGAATCAATGCACACATTTTATAACAACAGGAAACTGGACGATGGTTATGATTATACTGTGTGTTTTGGAACTGGTTTATTTCATTATACTTCAGCCGCTAATGAATTTCTACTCATTTCTGCTTTACCTTGAAAAACCTCTGAGAGAGATCAAAGAGCAGTACGGCTCTGTGTTTGCTAATTGGTCGAGTGAATCTTTAGAAAGGCTGAGTAACAATACTTTCACTTTTTCACTAGGACAGATAAAAAATGTTTTTGAGAGCTTAGAATATCCTTGGAGCTTTGATAGAACTATGATGGTGCTATCTGACTTGCTGAATGTGCTCGTGCTTGTGCTAGTGATAAGAGAAATGAGGTTAAATAGGAGGTTTGTGTCTCTTTTGAGTCCTGAGACTTGCATTGCGTCTGCTCAAGCGTCCGTAAAAATTGGTTGTTCTAAACGTAAAGCAGCCAATGTGCCCCCCCCCCGTAAAACTCAGAAAGTGCAGCTTCAGAAACTGTTAAGGCGGTTACAGCTTCTACGGAGAGCCAGTCTGCCAAGGTCACTGCCTCCCTGATTGCAGATGCTGTTACTTCTCCAGCCTCAAAGGCTAACAAGGCCCCTCCCTCCTCACACACTGGGCACTGTTGCTGTTGTAACCATAACAACCACTGTGATTATGCCAATGCCAGTGACAGTCATTCAGACTCTGGAAATAAATCAAAATATGGTAAGCCCATATCAGCATCAGTTGCCAGTTGTAAGAAAGCCACAAGAAAGACTACTTGTGCTGCAGCTGATGGCAAAGGGCCAGCAGATGATGGTACAGGGCCATCATCAACCCAAGGGGCATCCTCATCAGTGCAGGGAGGAGATGAAGTGACCACCACTCAATCCTTTTCTCCAGGTGAGCTGGGAGATATGCAAAAAGACTTTAGTTGTCATGAAGGTGAGAACGTTGTAACATGGCTGCTCTGATGATGAGATAATAGAGCTGGAACTATAGAACTAGAAGGTGGGGAAGCCAGGCAGCTGGGATCTCTGTCAAAGGATTCCACCCTTAATCGGGCAATTTCAAGAGAGCACAATGCCACCACCCTCTGGACCCGACTCCTGACAGCTATGAAAGAAAGGTTTCCCTACAAGGAAGATTGCATATCCACACTAGGGAAATGGAATACTATGGAGAGAGTTATCCAGTTCCTGAGAGAATTAGCTGTGCGAGAGGATCATCTATTTTGGACCAAACAATCCACAGGGGACAGACACAGATAGAATCAATTGTACACGACCTATGTGGAGCAGATTTGTACAAAGCACACCACCTGCATATGCTAGGTAATTGGCATCAATGGTCTGGACACCAGGAGCACAAACCATTTCTGTCACAGTTGGGCAGCTTCGGGAATTTGAGGACAGCCTTGCTGGCTTTCTACGGGCTTGTGTCTCAGCTGTGGAGAAACTGTGTGAGAAATCTGATGACCGGTTTGAAAAGCTGTTGCACGAAATCAAAGCACTCAGAGAAGCCACGTACCATTCATGACCTGTACGAACCTATGTTTCAGTGTCGAGGGTTTAGATTGCGGGGTGACAATAAAACCCTGCCAGATGTATTGTTAACCTTCTCTCCCCCCCCACTTCCCCCTTTTGCCCCTCCCTTTCCCCCCTTCCCACTAAGGACAGGCGATCGGGAGGAAAAGAAGGACAGAGAGAAGAGAGTTGGAAAAATTAAAAATGTTTTACTAATGCTACTAATAAGAATAGAGAAAATAATACAAAATATACAAAACTAATCTTGAAAGTACCAGCAACTGCAGAGCCGGCACCCGAAGTCCTGGATTGGACTCTGCAGCCAACCGGAGCTGTATTCAATCTCCCACTAGGCCACAGTTCGCAGGGACAACTAGCAAGGTCCTCTCCTAATGTCGGCCATAAGCAGAAGGGAAAAGAAGGAAAAGGGACGAGATCCTCATGATCTCCCACTTTTATATGAAGTATTCACGTGAATGGAATGTTATAAACCGTTGGTCAGTTTCCTGGTCACTTGTTTCTCGTTGCCCCTCCAGCGCGATGTGAATCTCTCCTTATCAATAAGTTAGCATTCCACTGCTATGTTTACCAAACATCTGGTTCTCCAGGAAAACGCAGCTAATATGAAGGCTTTAGCTGACAGGCAAATTCACTAAAAAAATAAACTTGTTTTTTAACAAAACCAGGACATTCAGCTATGAGGAGAAGGCATTTCCAATCTCAAGAGACAGGATGGAGGCAGTCCACAAAAAGGGGTTCACTGTGGTTCTTCCTACATGAGCAGGGAGAAAACATGAATAAGTGGCATGGAAGACCTACCTCAGAACTTCAGGAACGAGTACGTGAGATAAAAGGAAAAACTCCTAGGAAAATGGCTGCTCCAGTTTACAGAAGAGGCGGAATAGATTCTGATCCTCCTGAAGGAACCTCTAATTCACACCCAGAGAATGTGCAAAACAGAAATTAGAGGTGCCCTGCCTCCAACCAGGTAGAGGAAAGGGATAACAGAGTTTATTGGACTGTACAAATATGATGGCCTGGTACAACACACCCCCAGGAGTACAAAGCTTTAGTGGACACTGATGCTCAGTGCATGATAATTCCTTCAAACTATAAAGGAACGCAATCCATCAATATTGTTGGAGTGACTGGGGGATCCCAGGAACTGACTGTTGTAGAGGCTAAAATGAGCCTAACTGGGAAAAACTGGCAAAAGTATCCCATTGTGAGTGACCCAGATGCTCCATGCATCCTTGGCATAGACTACCTCAGGAGAGGGTATTTTAAGGACCCAAAAAGGTATAGGTGGGCATTTGGCATAGCAGCTGTGGACACTGAGAATATTGAACAGCTGTCTGATTTGCCTGGTCTTTCCGATGACCCTTCTGTTGTAGGACTGCTGATGGTGGATGATCAGCAGGTGCCAATTGCTACCACGCATGGCTGTGTCTGCATACCATACATACATGTTTACTAAATCATGAAAAAAATAATTATAACTCCGGAAGACTACTCAGATGATAAATTATTCTGCAAGGAGATTATAAAATAAGTGAAATGTAGTACTAAATAGTTGTGGGAACGGCAAGACGTGCAGTTCCAGCTAAAGGGCCTTGGACAGGTTATACACAAGTATGTTTTTTATGAGTGTTAGGAGTGATAGCTCAGGCTAGTGAGAATGATATCACGGGTCGGAAAACCGCCCCCATATGTTTGATGTGTGAATGTTGGGCCTGGGCGTATGAATGAGTGGGTCGGAACGGTGCCCACAAGATATCCATGGGAACATGACTGAAAACAGTCACAACATGAGTGTGGTGTTTTTGGAATAATAATTATTGAAAAAAACCCATTCTTTCTAACCTCTTAGTTCAGGCCCATATCTGTAAACCTATAAATTGAAAACTGTTAATAAAAGTCAGCTCAGCCTGGCTCAGCTCTGCTTGGCTCTGCCTAGCTCTGCTGTCGCTGTTAACAAGTACTCTGTGCCTGCATCTCTGTCTGTGTCTGTATGCGTCGTTCCTCATCACCGCAAATGGTGCCCCATGTGAGTGTCTGACCCCTGTGAGGCTCTTCATAGAGCAGCGTGTGTGTGGCGGCGATCATGCAATCCGACAGGTGAGTAAATTTTTGTGGCCACACAATCCCTGGGTGTAACAGGGACGAGCAGTCCTCGAATGAGTGAGCTGTGGGATTGTATTAGTAATGGGACAAGCTGCTTCCCCTCTACGTAAACTATAGCTGTGAGTTTTACAGTATGTATTACATGCTTCTGTGTATTGCCCTTCCGAAAATCCAGCATGTTGTCAGGAATGTGAGTTGTTTAATTGGTTGTTATTACAGTTGTTTCTTTGTGGTATTGTTTGTGTAAGTGTGCTGTAAGCCTTCTCCCTCCTTCCCCTGCTCGCACTGCAAGCGGCTCTGTGCTTCCCTCTCCTCCCCTCCTCTTGTCATGGTTTCTACTTACGAGATAGGGTTGGGAGCATCTGTTTTCAACCGTGTTCCTAAAAAATCAGTATCGGGAGGTGTTTTAAAACATAGGAAAGCACTTGGAAATATGAGGAAGGAGGATCTTGTGAAATATTGTAATCAGTGGTAGATGCTGTACAAGTTAGATTAATGGGAAAAGCGACCAGAGAATAGAACCTTGAAGTATAATACCTTGTTGCAATTAATGTTGTTTTTAAAGCAAGAAGAGCGAGACAAAAATAAATGTCTACAAGAGATCATTAAATCATTGCAGACAGTTTTACAGACGGAATGGTTTGAACTTGAACAAGCTGAGTAAGAATTAACTGATAAAACACAAGTCACAGAAAACTTATAGAACACTCTGCGAGATGCTTTTCATTATTAACCTGTTTTCTTTGAGTGCATTTGTTTAAACATATTACAGTTTTATAAGTCTTTGCCTGTTATGTGGTACAGTAAGTTCACAGACTGCTAAATCATGAGAATCCATTGACCGAAAGTGTACATTTTGTGAGGATACGGAAGACCATGAGTAATTTAGTTCTTTACTGTGTGAATGTGATTATAAGATTTTGTGTGTGATAGCTGTTTCTTTCTAGCATGCTAGCTTTATTCCAGCATCCAGACTTGCACAACTCTGTGATAGGCTGTGTCTCATCTTGGTGTACTAAATTTGGCTCTTTTGTATGCACACCGGATAAAGAATCCTGTTTTTGGGATAACAGTTGTAGCACCCCAGATGAGATGCTAATAAAAGCCTTGCCCTGTGGAGGGGTTGCTGTTAGATGGAGATTTGTTACTGAACCAGCCAGGAATTTCAAGGCCAACTCAAAGGCTGAAAACAGGACCTGCTGTGTTAGAGAAGCAACTCTAAAATAACAAGGCCTCAACGTGATGTAAATCAACGGACCTATCAGCAGTGAGACTTCAGCGCATTGACAGCTCATGAACATAGATGATATCCAGTCAGTGAATGCATGATTGGAGCGTGGACGCGTGGTCAGATAATAGTTGCATATATAAGGAGGCTTGTTTCTGTAATAAATGGCTCTAGCGTGATTCACATTGAATCGGAGTGCAGAGTCCTTTATTCACTCCAACATTGCCCAGTCCAGCTTACTAAAACACAGCGAGGGGTGGGTGCTGATTGGGCTCCAGCACACACTGATGTATTTTGTCAGGGAGACCCAGCAGTACCTCTACCTGTCTGAGCAATAAGTGGCCCAAAGGTGCAATGCTAAAATCAAGATATTGTCTTGAATAAGTGTAGTTGTGATCCATTTGCATATTTGAACTTGGTATTTGGTTTTCATATCTGAGCTCAGTATTTTAGTTTGCATATTTATATTTGGTACCAAAAGAATTCTATTTGGGGAGATAATTAGAAAATGGGAACCGGTTCCACTACTAAAGTACCACCTTGCTCCCCCTTAGGATGCATCCTTACACATTAGAGTAACTTTGTGGGGGAATCCTCCAATAAAAGAAAGTTTGATACAATATTGTATTCAATTGTGGCTTGAATGTGGGATTCTGGGTTATAGTACTGTATTGCAGTTGGTGGTGTTCTGCAGAACTTTGGAAAAAATGGGATGAAGCACAGTACTGTATGTTAATTTGCTTTTCTTGTAATCTGATGATTTGGAGACCAGAAAATAATTTAAGTTGTTAAAGTCTGATTCACATGGAATTTATGTGCTAGTTGGAGATATGGAAAAGAAAACTAAATGCTGTGCTGGATGTGAACTTGGAAGAGGTTGTATTTAAAAGCTGCTAGAATATGAACTGATTTGGATCTAGGAAAATGAAAAGAATAGATTACTGTTTAATATGCTGTAAGAAATTGAAAAAGTAAATGGGGCTGAGGAATGTAACTATTGCTCATCTAATTGGAATTGCATATAAAGTGTATTATGGCTGGAATGAAATGGAAAAATAAAAAAGCAAAATATCCCAGGCCTGTGCTGTACAGCTTGAACATAAATTTCAGGCCTGTGTCAAGTTGCAAGATAAACTCAGCTCATTGTAACGGAGGAGTCTGCCAGGGCCTGGCAGCTCCCACTTGGTACTAGTGATTATGCCACCTGCGTGCCCTTGCCTGTATCTAAACTGCAACGAGAAGAGAAAGAAAAAAATAAAATTAAAAAAAAATGGCTTCCTACTGCTAAAGCGGTGAAAGGGGGGCTTTATTCTCACCTTGCCACAGCAATATTGCTGCTGGAGAACTCTAATACTGAATGAAGGAGTCTGAGGGTGAAATTTAAAGGCATCCCCAGCAGATCTGTAGTTCTAATGAAGCTGGGAAATTAAATAAAAAATCTTGTAATAGACTTATTCTGTAGTAACTAGTTGTAAGAGACTTCTTAGTAAATTCACTGTGCTAGTTCTTGAGGTCATAGGAAAGAAAAAAAAGAAAGGCCGTTTTTTGAAATCAATGGAATACAAAATTTGGAACAAAGTTTTAACAGATAAATTCTTGTATTTGCCAGAAAGCCCTATACCTCTCTTGGGTCAAGATTCGTTAAGTAAATTGTAAGCTCAAATAACATTTTCTGAGAATTCTGGTTACTTGCATGTCCCATAAGAAGATGCTTGGAAGATACAGATCTGCTTGCTGCAAGTGAGAAATCTCCAAGGAAATTTTGGATGCTGTATTTCCACTAGTATGGGCAGTCGAAGTATCAGTAAAGCAAACACTACACTGATAGAACTGAAACAGGACTTCGATCTGGTAAGGGAAAACAAAATCCAATAAACATGAAAGCTAAAATGTGGTAGGGATTTGCTACGGCAATGGCACATTACTTTAACCCCTGCAGACACAAATTTATCTTAAGGGTCGCTGATCTAAAGCCCCTGCTCAAACTTACTTGGCTGTCAGCCAGGTCGATTTGGGTCGACCAGTGGCCCTTGAAAGGGGAAAAATTGCTCCAGACTTATTTCCTAGTTCAAGAACAGCTGCAAGCAGGACACATAGTACCTTCTACAAGTCCATGGAAGACTCCCATTTTTGTTATCCCCAAAAAAATCAGGGAAATGGCGTTTGCTACAAGATTTACTTGCAATTAGTGCAGTAACGCAACCTATGGGAGCGTTACAACCTGGTGTCCCAAATCCCACTATGCTGCCTAGTAATTGGACATTACAAATTATAGATTTAAAGGACTGCTTTTTTACCATTCCACTACATCCTGATGATTCTCAGTATTTTGCTTTCTCAGTCCCCAGCATTAACAGTATTCAGCCTATGCAGCGTTATCAGTGGACAGTTTTACCATAGAGCATGATGAACAGCCCCACAATCTGCCAGCTTAGTTGTGAGTACCGCTGTGCAGCCTACACTTGAAGCATTCACAGAGGCTATAATATATCATTGCATGGATGACATCATAGTCTGTGCTGAACAATCTTATTCTCTGCAGAGTGCAGTGACACACTCACTTCAAGCTTTGAAACTTTATGGCTTACAAATTGCACAGGGTAAAGTGCAAACAGTGCCTCCTTGAAAATATTTAGACTGGATTTTAACAGAAACTATGATCAAACTCCAGCCTGTGACCATTAATAATGACATTAACACATTGAATGATTTACAGAAATTGATGGGTACAACTAACTGGGTACGACCCATGCTTGGAATTTCTAACCATGAACTCCAGCATCCGTTTAATTTGCTAAAAGGAGATTCAGATTTAACATCTCCTCACACTTTAATTCAACAAGCACAAAGAGAATTAGAGCTGGTAGCACACAAAATTACGAACTTAAGGTTTGACCACATTCGATTGGACTTGCAGATTTGTCTATTTATAGTTACAACACAAAACAACCTTTGGCTACTGTGGGACAGTATGATGAGAACGCGAACAGACTCGTATACTTGGAATGGATTTTTTTGCCCAATTCTTTCCATAAAACTATTACTCAGCTTCTAGAACTGATTGTTACTCCAATCAAAAAACACAGAGAGCAGATTCAGGCCTTAATAGGCCATGATCTTTCTATCATATATGTATCATTTGTGAAATCTGATTTTTATTTTTTTATTTGCAACCTATGTCCTTGTAAATTGCATTGGTCGATTTTCTTAACAGCATAGCTTTTGGCATGCCTTAATGTAAATTGCTGCAGAATCTGCATGTCTTTGACATCAGGCCACAGACCATACTTGTATTTGGTCTGATTGAGGCGTGGAAGTGACCTTACAACCTTTGAGATTGTAAAGAAGGTATGTATTTACAGCGCTGGACACACGGGGAAATAATTTCACCTAAGATGTGTGCAAATATCCAGTAGATGTGAGCTTGGTTAAATGCTGTAAAGTGTTACGTATTCACGAAAGTTCTAGGAACGCCTATACATATTCATAACCTGTCCCCGAGAAGGTGGTTCTTATTACAATGAGTTCCGGGAGATCATTTCCATAGTCTCCACCTCCGGCTCCTCCTGGTTGCGCCTGCACAGTGATCATGAACCCGGGTCTCCTTCTCTGTACATGGTTACCTTTGGCCTGGTGTGATGAGTTGTTTGGGACTTGGACTGCTGAGTTGGTTAGAACTGGCCTGTGCCCAAGTTTCTGTTATCTAGTTCACCCAAGGATGCACCAAGGATGCGCCCAAGGTTTTTTATCTTTGCAAGGCCTGTGAAGTCGTCAACGAAATCCTGTTTCTCATACAAAAAGTGACACAAAGCTAAACAAGGCTAGGCAATTGTGATGTGGGTTAAGGGTTAGCTCTCTAAGTGTTAGCTCCTTAGTTTAAGTGTTAGTTCTTTAAGTGTTAATTAGTTAATTGTTAATTCCCTGTATCACGATCCCACATGCTCGCACAGTTTTTGTTGATAGATCAGGGAAATCTCATGAAGTTTTAGTGGTCTGATGTGAAGATAATGATTGGCATCATTCTGTTAAAATTATTGATGGCTCAACCCAATTGGTAGAACTTGGCGCAGCTTTACATTCCTTGGAGCTTTTTAAGGAGGAACCTCTAAATTTGATTTGTGATTCTGAGTATGTAGTCAAGGTCCTACAGTGCATTCCCTCCACCTTTCTTAAAGAAATCTCACAACAGCAGCTCTTTGAAATGTTTGTATCATTGCAAACTACATTACGGCTTCACAGACACCCATTGTTTGTTACTCATATACACTCTCATACAACTTTACCAGGTCCCATAACAGAAGGAAATGCAGTTGCGGACTCCTATACTGTAGCTACAGTCCACTTCCAGTCTACCAGGGCGTCACGTGTTCCTTCCATCAAAATGCTGCTGCTTTTAAAGAAGGAGTCAAACTTCTTTCTGTAAAGGCAGTTTCTGCTGAGACTGAAGAGCACTCATCTAAGGGGAAAAATAAAACTTGACAACTCTTCACACCTCTTCAATAAATATATGTGAAGCATCCCTGTTGCAGATAGGAGACGAACAGAACACTTTGGCTACCAGAATAAAACTACATTGTGATTGGGAATATACTCAAAAGAATTTATATGTAACACCGTTTAACCAAGCAGGTCTCCTGGATTTTTACTGGGCCATATTTCCTATTGTAATCTATCAATTCTTGTGCTACTTCCCCCCATGTCCACACCTTCTGAGTATTTGGTTGTTGGGGGGAAGCCGGGGGAGGGGTGAGGCATCCATGCTAGTATTATTTCCTTCCCTCTGGCTCCCGCTT
Source organism: Columba livia (assembly GCF_036013475.1). Lineage (NCBI taxonomy): Eukaryota > Metazoa > Chordata > Aves > Columbiformes > Columbidae > Columba > Columba livia. Next base: position 12,466,417 of record NC_088641.1, on the reverse strand, counting down.
CTGTTACCCTGGTTCCTAGTTGCATTTTCCAGTCTCTCTACTGGGCTCATTAGTGTGATTGTCCTTTGAAGGTTGATTCCAGTAGATTTTAGTGACTCTGGAAGTCCCCTTATTAAGGGAGTCATCATGTCTGGATTTACTGGCAACATCATTGGGGAACAACATTCAGTAACTAATTTCCTTTCATATATCATTTGCAAACAGGCTGCTTTGTGTACACTTTCTAGCAATTGATCAGGTGTGCCAGTAATCGCTAAGGGCTCTCCCCTATCTAAGGGGTTCAGCCCTCCAGCCCAGTAAGCATCTCGCTGGGTTAGAGACCATGGGGCATGTCTGTCACCGGTTGTTAAGAAGACTCCATGCTCCCAGTATCCATTTGCTTCTTGTTCACTTAACTGAATTTGGTCTCCCCCAGTCAGGGATACATGCCACACGTATTTGGTTTCAGATTCTTTAAGGAGGCGGCCATATTCTTTTTTAAGTTGGGCCAGCTCCATGGCAGTGTAAGGTGTTTTCTTAGTTGTAATGTGAGGGTCGGTGTCCTCCTCATTTGCATAAAAGTATTCTGTTTTAACTAAGGGTCTCACATGTGGGAATTCTTCGTAATGTTTTCCCGAGTCCTCCAATTCTTTCCGAGGGTAGATTTGATTCATGTGTCGGATATTTTTCTCCTCTAACTCCCGCTCTCTCCGCCCCCCCATGTTTTCCTTCAGAGTGGCTTTCAATGAGCGGTTTTCTTCCCTCTCCTTTTCTAATTGTTGAAAGCAGTTTTCTAATTGTTGTTCTAAATTGGAGGTTGTTTTTTGTAAAACCTGCACCAGATTTTCAAGGGATTCTATTATTTTATTTTTGTTGCTGCATCACATAAAGCGATCTTCAATCGCTGCTACTAGGCTGGCTCCTAGAACAGCGCAGACAACAGTTTTATCCTTATTTGATCTAAACTTAGACTTGGTCTGCAAAGAAATCACTCGGTCCACTACATTTTGCAAATTAGTCCAGTTGTCACGAGCCCAGTCTTCTCCAGGTACGGACGGTTGGGCTCCATACTTTGCTAAGAGCTTGTAGAACGAGTCCCGGTCTTTTGCTAACCAAAAATCTTGATTGTCAGCTTTTTCGGTCATTTTTACTATGAAGGGGTGGTACACACTCTAGGAAGGCACAACTTAGTTACGAAAACCACAGCAACAACTGTGTCACCCTTCTCTTTCCTGAGTGGTTGAAGAGGCCTAGAAATCTGCTATGGGAGGACCAAACTTAATTACATAGACACACAAGATTGCCCCTTCACTCTCCCTAGCAGACAATACTCATCATCATGAGAACAACACCCCTTTTGCACTTTGAGATCTTTTGTGTTAGATTCCGGGAAACAGAACCCTCAACACAAGTTTGGGGTGCTTTACGCCAAGGCGTGTATGGTGTGCAGGAAATCTGAATCACCTCCCTTGCAGCTGAGACAAAATGTCCTTCCCCTGGTGCAGACCACACACTACCTACACCCCTCTGTTTTCACAGAATCCCATCCTCGTCGCCGATTAAATGTCACGGTCCGTTCAGCGATGGACTCATGATGGTACTTTTAACTTGATCTCAGAGCGCAAAATTAAGGTGACCAAAATGCCAAGGGGTTATGATTCAATCAAGCAGTGTTACATTATTAATTTGCCCGTAAAGCAGCACGCGATAGAGAGAGAGAGTAAGAAAGAGAAAGGGGAAAGAAACGGGGAAAAGTAAAGGAAAAGATGAGAAAAGAGGTTGCGTTTATCACCAGTCCAGTTCCAGAAGCGTCCCTCTGGTCTCCGGGTCCCGTGGAGTCCGGCCGGTCCTCTGTCATGGTTCGGGATCCTCTGGTGGGAAGATCTTCCATGGTGTCCATTCTGGAGTCACCTTTTATGCTTCTTCACCCTCCCTTGCTCCCATTGTTTTAGGTCAGTCTCCACCTAGACTTTGCAACCCAGGCTCGTACTGCACAGGCTCGAAAGATTCACGCTTTCTTTTGCCAACACTTACGTTTCCAGCATTCAGGGCTCTTTCTCTGGTCCATTGAGTGACCTCAGGACCCTTGGCGAGCTTCTGGGCATGCTCCTTTTCGTTGGCCATTGTTTGAGGGAGCAGGTGAGCAGGTGCCCCCCTTGTGCTGAAAATCTTCATTATCTCATCTCCTCAAGGATACAGCTGGGTGCTGTAAGACTTCTTATATTTGCATTCAATGAGGCCCTGTTCTTCTTAATATAATTGGTTACATAAAGCTCTAAACTAGGCACTCATTATATGGTTAACTCTTAAAGTGTTAGTTCATTAGTTTCCTCTATCAGCTTTGTTCCTTTCATGCTGATCTTGGTGTTTCCTTGCTTGGCTAATTTATGGTGTCCTTTGTCTTTATTTCTCGTATACTTCCAACAGTATCACAGGAGCTGCCATGTTGGGGGGCGATGGCGCAGGGTCTCCAACAGCCGCCATGTCAGGGTACGCGGGGCGAGCAGCGGCGGCTCATTGTAGCAGCGAGAATGCGTCAGTGGCGAGAGGAGGCTGCCTGGGGAGATGATGTCAGGCTGCAGGACTGGGGGAAGCCGTAGGTGAGTCATAGAGATTCATGACCTCTATCAAGGACCCAGCCCCCTCCAGGGAGGCGGCCTAGCCGGCTGAGGCACAATGGGAATGTGAGGGGTAACCTACCTGGGTGTCCTGCTTCTCTGTGCAGCCCAGCCGGGCCTGGCTAGGTGAGTGGAAGGACTCGGTGGCTGCCTGCTGCAGCCAGGGTAAGAAAAGGAGGCAGATCCAGTCCGTCGCGCTGGTGGGTGTGGGGCGTGCTCTCCTGTGCAAGTGGGTAGGCTGGAGCGGCAGCTGCTCTTCGTCCACGGCCAGCCCTGGCACCAGGTGTCTTCTTGTATCCCCACTGCCACGTCCTGTGCGTGCTGCGCTCCCTCCCTGGAGGCAGTGTTCGGCCTCCGCTGCCCTACGTGGCCATCGCAGGGCTGGCTGGTGTGACCGTGCCGAGCCCACCGTCACGGGGGCCACCGAGGCCGAGGAGGTGGGCAGATGTGGCTCCGTCAGGGCTCAGGCGGGTAGTGGGGGTAGCCAGGCCCTCCTGCGGTGGGAGGGCAACCCAGCCTCTCCGGCTGCTCCCGCCGTCCCTCGCCTTGCCTCGCCCGGCCTCTGCACGGAGCGGAGCACCATGGGGTGCGGGCTGGGACTTGTGTGGTGTGAGTTTTCAGGAAAACGGCCACATTTTGTTGCGGCGATTAGGGACAATGCATACCAGGATGCAGACAGAGATTCACACAGAGACAGAGATCTTGTTCTGGAAAAAAGGCACAGAGCCTGGTCAAGCAGAGAGCTGACCTAGGCCACCTTCTTTATTCACCATTGACAATTTATAGGATTTACAGGTACGGGCCTGGACTAAGATGTTTACAAAAGGTGTTTTTCCACTAATTGTTATTAAAAACACACTAAACTCACGTGATGTTTGTCTCACTTGTTTTTCCACTCATTCACAGACCAGGCCCAAGGACATTCACACATCCCATGCACTTGGGGGCGGTTATCTGGCCCGAGATACCATTCTCAAGAGTCTGGGCTATAACTTTTTACAATTACAAGAAACGTACTTCAAAGTAATCTGTCCAAGGCCCTTTATATATTATTATGTTAGTATTATGTCTTTGACCGTCCAGATGGTCATGTTAGTATTGATCTTCCTTTATCATCCAGGTGGCTGGAACCGCACATCTTGCTTTCTCACATTTTACTTTCCAACATTTTGTCCCGGGTCAATCACCTTTTGTGGAGGCATCTGTTGTAGCGTTGCAATTTACATATTATAGCCACACACATATTTAAGATCTATTATATATATGTATATCTTTATGCATATATATGAAAATAAAAATTGTAATGCTGCAATAGGTGCCTCCCACAAAAGATGGCTCTGTGCATGCATGTGAAAATACCCATGGACACATACAGTCTCATATACATGCTCTCTCTTGTTTTCCTGTATGATGTGTGGGGTTTTTAAAATTTTATTTTGAGATAGGGTTGATTCTTCCTTCTTAAAACAAGGGGAAACATTTTGCCCAAGATATCCATTGATGTGGCTTTGCTGTCCTGCATATGGAGTGTTAAGCCCAGCCTGAGAAAGTGGAAAAAGTTTTACTAGCATTAATGGAAAACAACATTTACTAACTCACTGATTTAGATACATATTAATGTCCTATTTAGAGGAAACAATTAAAAAGTGATCTTTAAGCTGTTGTGGGCTGTGGTGTTTCAGTATTAATAATGAGAAATTTGGAAAACTACCCTTTGGTGTAGAGACACAGTCCAGCTGATACTTGGTTTTGTGTGTGTGCATGCAGGAAAGAGGAGGGAACTTTTTCTCCTTGCTGCTTAATTTCAGATACTTGTTTTGTGTGTTTGGCCATGCCATTAGTCATAATCTGGTATATAGACCACCAGTTTTTAAGGGGAATAAGTATTGTGGCAGAGTGATCAGTAAAATAAAATCAGTGCTGCTTCACTGGAGGAGCTATAAAAGATTGCTGCAGATCAAAGTGGTTGTGGTCTCTCCTTAAAGCTTTCTGTGGGAACTGAATGCATCTTTGTTTCCTTAACTCCACCAGCACCTTTCTTGTTGTTCAATTTACCTCTGCTTGATTTAAATATTGAAGAACTTCTCGCTTCTTAACGATGGCTAGTAAGAAAACATTTTAGCCCCTATTTCATAGAGAAAAATATCAGGGCAGAGAGATGTTTATAATGTAAATGTTTAAATTTAGGTGTAATTGACTTAAGTGATTATCTCAATTTCAGTACTATTTTGTGAATGAAAAGCTGCTGGGGACTCTGATATAGCAAACTGGTGTTTAAGTTGCTTTTCCATTTCCTTTTCCCCAATCTGATCTTACTTAGCATCTTCTCTGTGCAAAAGCGAATGTTTTACAGTTCCTTTCTTTACTGTTGTGGAAGATGAGTAATTAAAATGGGATTCTACTGTACTTTTTCAATGAACTATCTCCAGCAAAGCATCATCAAGACACACAGTCCTAAGTCTTTTTGGAATGTTTCATAACCTAGCTCCTTTACAGAGAGGCATTACTCTGACAAATGACTTGTGAAATACTCTTCATTTCTTCTGTATGCATATTAAGATAATATCTCTTAATTATTAAAAATATAATTTTTAAAACTTTTATTAGTATTGCAAAAATAACACAACTCAGAACAAACTTAACTCTCCTTAGTTATCCAAACATCCTATCTGTGCAGGTTGGTTTAAATAGTTGTAATTGCACACCTATCACAGTGCAGAATCTTTGCTAGTGAAAGATGGATGGAGTTCACGTCGGTGTTAAGGCTGACATTTAATAATGCTTTTGTTTTTATTTTTAAATTTTAAAATGGAAAACTTTTATATGAAATCACTAAGAGAAGAACATGGAATTTGGTGCTTTAGAGAAACTCACCAGAGTAGAAGACCCCTTTGCTTGCTTATTTTCTTAGGTATAATAAGGCTCGGTTTATCAATATCTCATACAAATCAATGAATATCATGTAGTAGTCATAATTTAAAGGTGTTACCAATTACCTTTATAAACATCAAATACAAGTAGTATTATTAGAGCTGAAATGTACTTATGCTTATTTTATTCCTTTATTTTATTCCTTAAATATTTTTTGTACTTAAATTACTAGCTTCTCATTTTCTCACAGATAAATGCTTTACTCCAGCCCCACAAGGTTGTAACCTAGTCATCATATTGTATCAGCTATACATTCCAGAAAGTCTTAGTCATCCTTTGATTAATGAAACGTAAAGTTTGGGGCAGCTACAGTAGAGGTGCATGCTTTTTGTTTGAACTGTTTTCATCAGTGAGTGACTCTTGGATAGTAATTTCATAAACTGTTTAAAAACAAACAACTTTTTTTTTTCATACAGTAGAAATGGGTTTAAAAAATAATCAAGAAAAATTCAACCCTTCTCCCAAACTTTTGTTTGCAGCTGTTTTAGTATGGATTAAACAATTCTAAGTGGAAAAGCCTGTTTTAATGTTTCTCCTACTGCATTGTTTTAAATATGACTGAAATGACATATGCAGTGTCTTGATAGCTCTTCTCTGGCATTCTTGCAGTTTTGTTTGCTATCGCTGATTTTTTTTCTTTGTTTGTTTTGAACAATGGGATGTGACAGCATGTATTTATTTAGTCATTATAAATTTAGTGTTCTCCAGTGACCCTCAGATTTCAAAGCAGCTTTTAAATATCTCCCTAAAATACATAAAAGGATCCTTCCTCAGAAGACTGATGAGCTTTCAAATCATCCCTAAAATCTCACTAAAACTACTGAGAATAGTCAGAATTAACATATCTCTTTCTTTGTTTTCAAAGTTAACTGGAAAAATATGCCAATGTTCTAAATAATATTTCTATATATACTTAAATGATTACTTGAATTGTAGACCTAGCAAGATGGATTTGTCCGAGTTGTGTACTGAACTGCTTGTTGTACAGCTATTCATTTTTTATTTGTTTTCAAATATGGGTTGTTTCTCTCTTGGTCCTGTATTTTATTTTTGTAGTAAACTACCATCCTGCAATTTTATTATTACTATAGAACAGGGGACCTGCATATTCACAGTGGCAGTGTCTTTCTCTTCTGCTTATGGTTAGAGATTGTTTATGGGCTAGAGTGAATTGAATTCACCATTAACCTTTATTCCAGGTGTCATCAAAACATGTAAAGTAAGGGTGGTTAAATAGGTTTCTTCAACTCCGTGGAATCGCTGAAGAGGAAGAATAATCAGTAAAGGTATGGTCTCCATTGAATCAGTAGCCTCTGAAGCAGTGCTAGAAGAATACAACTTGTTCAGAAGTTCTAGCATAGTGGTGGTTGTGAGCCTGTAGCTGCACTGGCCTTTCCCAAACTGTCATGGGGGAGTAATTTCAGGTTCTGCTTGCTGCAGAACAATGTTTACATTTCTTAAAGAGAAGCACAACTTAAAAGAGTTCAGTGGTGGGTTTGCTCTATTATTTACTGCATGGGGGAAATATGCCAAGCCAAATGCTGCTGACCACCTCTCCAGATGCCTGTGCCCATTCACCAAGCAAACTTTGAGGCACCTTCTCTCCCTGATAACCATTCGCTCCAGAGTCTGTGTCTTGGAGCTCCAGAGACAAACTTTCAGGAGAGGCCTGCATCCGTCACGGTGCAAATTTTCAGGATTTTTTCCCTCCCTGATAACTGTTCACTCCGGAGTCTGTATTTGAAAATTCCAGATGCAAACTTTCAGGTGAGGCCTGATAACCATATGCAGAGCAGACTTTCAGGAGACAAAAATCTTAGGAAAAAAAAAAATTAATGGAGTAGTATAGCAGGAGGGCTGGCTCAAGCTGGGTACCTGTGCAGAGGTCCTTCCCGAGCATAGGAAACTATAGACTTTTGTATCTTTACAAACCATTCATACCATGATTCAGTCTAATAGCAATATTTCACTTTGAGGTCTTCTTGCTTCTCACTGGATCTTTTTCTCTGATTCTATGCGGGCCGTTGTTTTGTTCAGCTGTACACATTTTTTATGGTCCATAGCCTTGCAGATACTGTTTTGTTTAAGTCCTTTCTTCTCAGCGAAGTGAAAAATAGGCCTTATAAGTGTTCAGTGTAGTTTGTAGTTGCTTTTGGTAAATATGAGCAGAACTTAACAGCTTAAAAATTTTAGCAAATCCAGTTTACCAAGTAACATGAAGCAAAGAGTATATTGAAAATCATACGACCTTATATCTCTAAATAATCCATTCAATTTGGTGTGCATCTACTTAAGCTAAATAATTAATATTGAACTTGAATTGACTGACCTCTGAGTAGTAAAACCATTGCCATACAACTCACTTATTTAGCAGGGAGAGCTTGAAGTGGGCTCATCCAGGCTGTCGTATTTATAGAATGAAGTGGTTGACTCGTAGTCAAATTGTATACAGTAGGAAGACTATGCATGAGACTCCCTGTGCCCACAAGTTACTGGCATTCAGTGTGCCGTTCTGCTTCCCTGTGGGTCTCCTGGAAGGAGTTCTTGGCCTGGCTACGGCTCAGGCCCTTACCTCCTCTGGAGCCTGGACCAAACTGCTGCTGATTTGGCCGGGGGATTCAAGTGCATCCGCCACACAAGCACTGAGTATCAATGAACTTTGAATTATATGGAATGCTGCATTAACAATAACTGATTTTGTATTTCTCATACACCAGATGTAAAAATGTGAAATGTGTTTAGGTTGCTAAATGTATTGCTAGAAGACTGATCTTTTATCTGTCTCTTTTGCAGGTAGCAAATCCTGCAAATGTAAAGGCTTTCTAGCATAAATAGCATTGCTCACAGGTGTTATAGAATTAACCAGGAAAACTAATCATTTTGGGGAATTTGAATGACTTGTGAGTTTATAATAATAAAATAGTTTGGCATGTTAACAATAACAACGCAAATGTTATTACAGTGCAGCACAAACAACTTTAAGGATTTAAACATGTTGGAGTGTTTTTTTTTATATACTGTAGCGCTGAGAGTTCATGCTGACAATATTGACCCTGAAGTTGTGGAAATTAGTTTTCTGAAGAAGCGGGAGGTAATAACCTGATTCCTGCAACTGGGGCTTAAAGCTGAGCACTAATTTAGGATTAATATAATGAGTTAGCAGTGCTGATATTGTTTCAGTGACGTGTGGAAACAACTTTACAACCTATAAAATCATAAAACTTTACAACTCGCAAGGTTATAAAGCAGGTATGTTTTTATTCGACATCGGGTGCATGAAGGATCACTTCTTTAATCTTGCACGTGCTTTCTAACAATAGGAGGTGTGTTTAAATAGAGCAAGGTGTTACATATTCATGGTAACCCCAGGAATCACAGAATGTTAGGGATTGGAAGGGACACCAAAAGATCATCTAGTCCAATCCTCTGCTGGAGCAGGAACACCTAGATGAGGCTAAACAGGAATGTGTCCAGGCGAGTTTTGAATGTCTCCAGAGTAGGAGACTCCACAACCGCCCTGGGCAGCCTGTTCCAGTGTTCTGTTACCCTCACTGAGAAGAAGTTTCTTTCACAGCATCCTTACAGCTAAACTGAGGAAGTGTGGTCTGGACGACCGGGTAGTGAGGTGGACTGGGAACTGGCTGAAGGAAAGAAGCCAGAGTTGTGGTCAATGGGGCGGAGTCTCGTTGGAGGCCTGTATCTAGTGGAGTGCCTCAAGGGTCAGGACTGAGGCCTGTATTATTCAATATATTCATCAGTGATTTGGATGAGGGAGTAGAGTTCACTGTCAGCAAGTTTGCTGATGACACCAAGCTGGGAGGAGTGGCTGACATGCCAGAAGGCTGTGCTGCCATCCAGCGGGACCTGGACAGGCGGGAGAGTTGGGCAGGGAAAAATTTAATGAAATATAACAAGGGCAAGTGTAGAGTTTTGCATCTGAGCAGGAACAACCCCAGGTTCCAGTATAAGCTGGGGAACGACCTATTAGAGAGCAGTGTAGGGGAAAAGGTCCTGGGGGTCCTGGTGGACTGCAGGATGACCATGAGCAAGCACTGTGCCCTTTTGGACAAGAAGGCAAATGGCATCCTGGGGGTATTAGAACTGGGGTGGTTTGTAGGTCAAGAGAGGTTCTGCTTTCGCTCTACTCTGCCCTGGTGAGACCACACCTGGAATATTGTGTCTAGTTCTGGGCCCCTCATTTCAAGAAGGAAAGGGAACTGCCTGAGAGAGTCCAGCACAGGGCAGCAAAGATGATTAAGGGAGTGGAACATCTCCCTTATGAGGAAAGGCTGAGGGAGCTGAGTCTCTTTAGCTTGGAGAAGAGGAGACTGAGGGGTGACCTCATTAATGTTTAGAAATATGTAAAGGGTGAGTGTCACGAGGATGGAGCCAGGCTCTTCTCGGTGACAACCAAGGATAGGACAACGGGTAATGGGTTCAAAGTGGAACACAAGAGGTTCCACTTAAATTTGAGAAGAGACTTCTTCTCAGTGAGGGTAACAGAACACTGGAACAGGCTGCCCAGGGAGGTTGTGGAGTCTCCTACTCTGGAGACATTCAAAACTCGCCTGGACACATTCCTGTTTAGCCTCATCTAGGTGTTCCTGCTCCGGTGCGGGGATTGGACTAGATGATCTTTTGAGGTCACTTCCAATCCCTAACATTCTGTGATTTTGTGATTCTGTGATTAAGTCTTAGTTAGTTAGTTCCCTGTATCAATTTTGCTATGCTGGGTGTGCCACAACAGGTTAAAACTGACAACGGTCCTGGCTATACTGCCATATCCACGCAATATTTTTCTAGCAATGGGTTGTTTCACATGTCACAGGTATTACACATTCTCCCACTGGACAGGCTATCATTGAACAGGTGCATTCCACACTGATACAAATGTTATTAAAACAAAAAAGGGGGAATATTATCCCTCAAGAACAATTAGACAATGCAACATATACTTGAAACTTTTTGTTTCGTACTATGCCTCTCCCCTCTATCACAGCAGTGGAAAAATGCCTCCATATTCCAGATTCACTGTCTCAGAGACCAAAGGTTTTGTATCGGGATCCCCTGCACAGCAGTCAATGGCAAGGGCCTGTAGAGTTAATCACCTAGGAAAGGGGATATGCATGTGTTCTTTTAACAGGACAGAAATGGCTTCCTGCAAAATATGAGTTGGAGAAACACGACACAGAACCCAGTGCCAGAGATGCAGTGTATGTCCCTGCAGCAGAGGGCAATGAAGAAACAGAAGAAACTAAAGGAAGAGGCCAGTGACATTACCTGGGGGCAGGTGAAAAGTTACAACAAAATGTAAGTACTATGATGGCAGCTGCAGGTGCCCCCTCACTCCAATTAACACCTTCTTAGCCTATTTGGTTATCATCTCCTGCAACAATGCAGTAAGATTTTGTTTTGTAATGGTCAGTTTTGGCATGATTCCATCTGTAGAGGGAAAGCACGTATATTTGATTTACATCATGGATCCAACTCTTTTTAGACCTATAACATGGTGGAATCCTGAAGTTCCTGTCTCCAACAGTGACACACACTGGGCCGGTGGTGCATGGATACCACCAGCAGGTCAGTTGCTGGAAAACAGGGATTGGATTAAATTTAATCAAACACAACAGTATGTTGTTGAGACCCCTCCTGTATGTGTTTCTAACAAGCCGATTAACAATTGTTTAATGATGTCAGAGAAGTTTCACTTGTTTTATCAACAACGAGAGGATAGAAGGCTAGTTCAAGGCCATTTAACTTTTATTTACATTCCAGGTCTTGAACACTGAGATGTAAGCCACAATTCTACTCTGAAACCACCTGCTGACATTCCAACATGCAACGTATCTAAAGTAACTATGGGAGATGTTTCGAGTTTTTACTGGCCCCCCTGTAAATTAGAGGCACCGGCATATCAGAATGGTACAGATTTACATTATTTGGACTGGGGACTAACTGGTGAAAAAACTTTCAATGCATTTGTTTTCCTTATCAGGATGGCTAACCAGCCTCCTCCAATATTTGTTAATAACTGTAATTGTTGTAATTTGCTCTATTCTATTGTTTATTAGTAGGTTGATTTACAATTATAATGTATAACAGGAAAATGACACATAAGGTATGATAATCCACAGTGGGCATTCAAACTCACCAACAGAGTGCCCCCTCTTGACTTTGGAGGCAAGAGGTGACTGCACTACCACTCCAAATCAGCCTGTCATATCATGACTGTGGTCACTGGGTGGATTGTGTGGCAGTTGCACATTCTCCCGGCCAAGATCTGGAGCCTTCAATGGGGCAGTTGATGGCTCTTTAGCACCTTTTGTGATCCACTGTGCCTGTCCCCACATACACACTTTGGGTGGTATCAAGGTGCTGATAGTCACATCTTCCACTGCCCTGGGGCAGGGTGAATTCACCTCCACCAGCTGGTGGGACAGGAGGGGTGGGACCCTCAGTCAGTTGACAGGGCCCTCAACAAAGGAGGTGCCCAGAGTAGCTGCCAAGCTTCTGGACCATATTGTAATGCTTTGAGAGTTGGTCTAAAGATGGAGCAGTATTTGCCTGAACATCGCCATCAGGAACTTATCACCGAATGGACCGTGACAAATGCCCACAGCCAGATCTGACCAGACTATAAAATGGGGTCCCCGCCGAAGACACCCTTCGAGTGGTCTCGGAGCAGTGGGTCTGTGAACTGGAGCCCTCCCCTTAGACTGTAACACTGTCTAAGGAGACTTCCCGGGATTGAGAGCACTTCACCTCCTTGTTTGGGTGAGTGATTATTTACTGGATATATCCTTGAATGAGTACTTGCCTAACCCAGGCAAGTGATTATTTCTTGTGGGTACCCTGGAGTCAGAGGCCTCCAGTTTTGTTTCTTGTGAGTCTATGTGTGCAAGTTGTGGGTCCTCATTATTCTTATGTTGTTTTACACCAATAATCTCCTCAATTGATATCCGAACCTGTATTTGATATTGTCAGAGTGCCAAATAATTGTGTAAACCTTGTTTCTAGTTTGTTTGCTACAGTTTTCTGGCTAGAATAAAATTTGTTTTGGAACTTACTGTCCATCTAAAACTGACTTTGGGGTGTCTCTGTGACACATGCCTCTAAGGTCCCAGTCCGATTTTGGGCTTGGGGAAGGTTTGAAATGATCCCAAGAAAAGACATTAAGATGCAAATGAGGTCAAATGATGCCTTTCAGGCCATTTTTATTGAATAAGTGCAGAGGAATGGAGTGATAGGAGAGGCAGGAAATGTCAAGAGGAAACTAAGCAAGCATGTGGGAAGATATGCAAAGGATAGTCACCACTATGGATGCAGCAGTGTCCCGTGGTCCTCAGTCTTCAGTTCTTTGGTGGTGGGTGCACACCACGGCTTGTTTCTAGGGTCCTTTTATAGAGGGGATTCACAGCCTGGCACATGCACATACATCCTGTAAACAATGGCAGTGCATATCCTTAGTCACAATGACAGTACACGTTCATGACAGGCTGCTAGCCCAGTCCAGTTGTGGTGCCTGATAAACAAAAGAATGGTTCGTTGCTACAGCAAGTTTGCACAAGTTTCCTTGCAAGCTGCAATGTCATCACAAGCAAGCGGCTTCCTTGTAAGTTGCTGTGTTTAATTGGGCAAGCACATGCAAGCTTTGAGACAGTTATTTGACATTTCAGTCTCTCACAACACCCATCACCCCTGGGACCCCGGGGATTTGGTTATGTGGGGTAATTAAACTCCTAGGTTAAGGGAAGATGTGAGTTGATGTGCATCATTATTTTCCAATATTTGTTTGGGATATAATCCATCCTGGGCCAGTGTTAGCCTTTTATTGAGAGAGTTGTTCTGTCCAGACAGAAAGATAATTGAAAATAATGTGGAATTAACCCTACAGACAGGGGGAAACCAAACCGCCTGGCCCCAGGTTGATCCTAATTGGGATTATAATAATCAAACTAATAGAGGTAATTGCCGAACAGTGGTTAAAAATCTGATAAAAGTGACTAGAGCTTTCAAGGACATAAGAGTAAATTGAAGTAAAGTACAGGAATGTAGACGGAGGCCAGAGGAACACCCCAGAGACTATAGGGGAAGATTGTGACAGGTTTTGTTGATGTATGTGGGAATGACTCTCCCAAATTTTAATAATGAATGGATAGCAAGCGTGTTTGTGGACCAAGCAGCCCCCAATATACAGAAGTATTTTAAAGAGTATACACCAGGCTGGCAAGGGGAATTTGCAAAGATTCTGAGTGTGGCTGCGTTTGTGTATAATGGTTGTGAAGAGAAGCAGAAAGTTGAACTAATAAAAGAATGAAGACAGAAGAACAGGAGATTAATTTGTTGGCAGCAGCTTTAGCTAGGAATGTGCAAAGTGAAAGATGTGGGTTGAGGGGGAGGAAAACCAAGCAGAGGATTTAGATTGAGGTCAGACAATAGAACGTAAAGAATGAGAAAATTACAATGTGAATGCCCCTTTAGTCCCTCACCCTGACAAGGAAAGAAAATCACTATCAGGAATAACTACCTCGAAGGGACAACCATTCACAATGACTAGAGGAGGAAAACCCAATAGACTTTGGAGAGGGGCTGAGAATGTTTAGTATGTGGGAAATTTGTTTAAATCACAAAGGGCATGTAATTGTAAAGTGGGAGATCATGAAGTCAGATTTTTAGTAAATATGGGAGCTACCCTATCCCTTTTAAATGTTACCCTAAAAGGATCTAAGACTGAAGATAGAGTCATAATACATGGGGTAGGGGAAGAGCAGGAGGAGAGAAAAATCCAAGTAAACCCCTATTTGTGACAATAGGAAATAAAAGTGTATGGAGAAGGTTTGTATTAGCAAAAGATTCCCCAGCATATTTATTAGAAAGAGATCTTTTACAGGTTCTAGACGTGGAAATATGGTTATTGCCTGAGGGGATGGCAAGGAGAAAATCTGAAAGGTATTATATAACCTGGAAGTTTGTGCTGGTTTTGGCTGGGGTAGAGTTAACTTTTTTCATTGTAGCTAGTATGAGATATGTTTTGGATTTGTGCTAAAAACGGTGTTGATAATACAGAGATGTTTTCATTATTGCTGAGCAGTGCTTGCACAGAGTGGAGACCTTTTCTGCTTCTCGCACTGCCCCACCAGTGAGCAGGCTGGGGGTGCACAGGAAGTTAAGGAGGGACACACACACACACACACACACAGCTGGGACAGCTGACTCCAACGAAGATTGCTTGAAAGATGCTATTTATCTATGTATTGCTTTAGCAGAATGAAGGTCACCGTGCATCTCTTTCTAAGATTCAGCTGTGTTAGCAGGAAATTAAATATTTAGGATTCATATTAAAAGAAGGACAAAAATTAGTAGACCCAGAATGGGTCCAGGCTCTTGTAGAAATATCTTGATCAGTAACAAAGCAGCAGTTGCAAGGATTTTTAGGCACAGTAGGATACTGCAGACTCTGGATACCGGGGATAGAGGAGTTAAGTAAGCCCTTAACAGAAGCTACCAAAGCAGAGAAAGTAAAGCCTATACATTAGGGTTCAGAAAAAGAAAAGGCTTTCCAAGCTATCAAAGAAGCTTTAGCTTTTGCTCCAGCATTGGGATTGCTGGATAACTCCAAGCCCTTTTAAATATTTGTGCACAAGAGCAAAGGAGTATCTAGCAGAGTCCTTACACTGCTGCCCTGTGGCTTATTACTCAACTCAACTGAGTCCTGTAGCAGCAGGGAATAACTCCAGTGTTGAAGTGACAGCAGCAACAGCAGCTATCATAAAAAGAAGCAGACCGTTAGTTCTGGGTCACCCAACAGCCATGTACGTCCTGCATGAAATAGAACTGACTCTGAACATGCTATGCAAGTATTGTCCCCACAAAGAGCTAATTGTTATGAATTAATGATAATATTACTCTAAAAAAATGTAATGTTTTGAATCCAGCAACTTAACTGCCTGTTTCCTCCAATGGTGAGCCACATCATGATTGTGCTAAGGTAGTGTTCCAGTCCAGCCATCTACAGGAAGATTTATGGGATCAACCTCCAGAGAACTTGGATCTAACCCTTTTTACCAATAGATCTTTATACTAAGTGAACGTAAAATGACACACAGGCTATGCAGTGGTGAGAAACTTAGAGGTACTTGAAGGAGAACCTCTACAACCCTTGGTGAGTGCCCAAGGGACTGAATTAACTACATTAACAAGTGCAACCTGGTTGAGAAAAAAAATCAGCGGCGTAATTATTTATACTGACTCTAAATATGCCTTTGGAGTGTGCCATGCAACACGTATGCTATAGAAAGAACAAGGATTCCTTACCTCGGGGAAGAAAAAAAATAAATATTTCTAATGGGACTGAAATCTGAATATTGTTGGAAGTTATTAAGTGTTCAACGGAAATTGCTGTAGTACACTGTCCAGCTCATGCCAAAGGATCCAGAAAAATTGAAAGGAGTAATGAACTGGCAGACAGAGCTGCAAAAGCTGCCATACACTAACCCATATACAAGTGTTCTGCCATAACAACTCCCTCTACTAATGATTGGCCAGATATCAATAATCCAGCCCAAATATATGCAGAGGTTACTCAAGATGGGAAAGCTGGGATGCTGTGGAATTTGGACTATTGGAGGAAAACTCATTTTACCAAGAAAATATGTAATGACTTCAGCTAGGTGGTTTCATGATAAAACATATGGAGGGATGGCAGTAATTGTTAACCAGATGGAGAGAATGGGGGCAGCCCCAGGAATACATATGGCAGTAAAAAAAGATTTTGAGTTCTTATCCCACATGTTGGAAGTTTTCCAATGCAAAACCCAAACAGGAGGCTACAGGATGACCATGGACATATGTCCCATTCCAAGGACAGCAAATTGATTTTGCTGACATGCCTCCCATAAGTGGACTTAAGCACCTACTGGTAATTGTTAACCAACTCTCAGGATGGGTAAAAGCTTCTCCCACCAGGAAGGCTGATACTGTGGGAGTGGTCAAAGCACTCTTGCAGGAAATCATTCCCAGATATGGAACACCTGAACCCATAGAATCTGATAAGAGTTCTCATTTTCCAGCAGGAGTACTAAAGAACATTTATAAAAGTTTAAAATGCAGTGACAGCTACATGTTCTGGGGAGACCTTATTGCAGCCTTTCAGTACTTAAAAGGGGCCTATAAGAAAGATGGGGGCAGACGTTTTAGCAGAGCCTGTTGCGATAGGACAAGGGGTAATGGTTGCAAACTGTAAGAGGGGAAATTCAGGCTAGACATGAGGAAGAAGTTTTTTACAATGAGGGTGGTGAAACTCTGGAACAGGTTGCCCAGAGAGGTGGTAGATATGCCCTCCCTGGAGACATTCAAGGCCAGGCTGGACGGGGCTCTGAGCAACCTGATCGAGTTGAAAATGTCCTTGCTCATTGCAGGGGGGTTGGACTAGATGACCTTTAAAGGTCACTTCCAACCCAAACTATTCTATGATTCTATGTTACATATCTACAGTCCTCAGGACAGGTAGGAAAAATGAATAGGACTCTTAAACTCTTGAACTTGTAGTTAAGTGAGTTTGAAATAGCCTGAAGTTTTAGGAATAGTGCTATGGGATAAAAGAAATACCTCTCCTCAACCTCTAGGGTTGTCAGGTTGTCACTAGCAGAAATAGTGTTTGGCAGGCATTTAGCTGTACCTGGGACCTTTTTCCCTGCTAGGACCAGCCTCTTCAATGGAGATGAACAGTTGAACCAGTATGTTTATGTATATGCAACAAGGGTTTGTGGAAAAAAAAAAAAGTATGCTCAATGGTATCAACCCATGCCACTTGAAATACAGGTGCATGGCATACAGCCTGGAGATGAAGTGTTAATTAAGGTGTTTTAACGAGAATCAAAATTAGAACCTAAATGGGAAGGGCCATGTACTGTCCCTACCATGTTCTTATTCACTGTTAAAGTTTTAGGAAGAGAAAACTGGATACACCATTCTTACATCAAGCAAGTGGTGAATAGACAACCAATTAAAAAATGACTATGTTTGGAAGAACCCATACACTGAAAAGATTAAGTAGGACATCATGATGACCACTGCGGTGTAACTAAGTATAAAACCAATGGCTGACCCAGTGTGGTACAAAGTTAACAGGACTAAAGGGGAGGTAGTAAACGTAGATTTTTTATGGGGCAGATGTTCAAATTCCTGAAAAGCCCCTGGAACTGTGCTTATGTATATTGCAAAGGGATGTGTCTGTTATGCCTGTTACTAGCAATAACATTGTATGTGAGGCTTTGGTTAATAGTTAAATGCCTTGAAAGACTTCATGAGTTCTATTTGACATCTTAAGCAGGGATGCTTAATAAAAACAAAGGGAGGACTGTTACAGAATAAGTTTGATCAAACTATCTTTTAAATTGTATTCTATTATTTTAGCTGTATTATTTTGTTTTAATAACTTATTTTAGCATGAGTAGCCAAAGTCAGCATGAGTGGTCAGGCTCACTGGAATTACAGGCCACATATTGTGAACTTATCTCGACCTCGTTGCTTGGTTACTGTGGGCCTTGGAGACTGGTGCAAGGAGATAGAAAGGAAACACTGTCAGCAGGGGCTGCAAACCATCTAGATAAGAACAGTAAAAAAGCTGCCTGGAGGATGGAGAAAGAGAATCCATTAAGAAACAAAGAAGCTTCTAGATCCAGAATTAACATTGGACCAAAAGGCGGGTGGACAGCACATGAAGGATGCGTGAAGAGGGAGTGCATAGATTGTGAGGGTTTAAAAGCCCAAGCCTCTTTTGTCTCAGGGTCCCTCCCCTTGAGAGGTACCCAGTCCAGACTGTTTCTTTGCTGTACCTTTCAATTTATTTTTTTTCTTTAAAATAAATTATTTTTTTAAGCACAGACATCTGAGACTATGCTATGGGAAACCTAGGGTTAAGAATATTTCTTTAATGTTCCCAAGGTAAAACACTTCATCTGTCAGATATGTTCCATTGCATTAATGTAACAGAAGGTATAGACCATTAAATGACTGTTCCAATGGATCAATTAGTACAGCAATAAAAAATGTTACTTAAAGTCAGTATTTTGATTTTGCTACTCTGTGTTTACTGCAAGATGATTGATGCCAAAGAATTTGTTACAGAAATAAACTGTGCCCTTTACTTCAAAGTACTGCTGTGATCACAATTGGAAGTGTGTTCAGTTTTCAAGACCATGCTAGCTGTCAGAATTGCTAATCGCACCCTGACTGTACACATTCTGTATGTAACAATCTGGCCATCAGGTACACCAGATTTATCATAGAATAGACTTTGGGCTGGAAGGGGCCTTTAAAGGTCCAATGCCCCTGCAATGAGCAGGGACATCTTCAACTAGATCAGGTTGCTCAGAGCCCTGTCCAGCCTGGCCTTGAATGTTTCCAGGGATGGGGCATCTACCACCTCTCTGGGCAACTTGTTCCAGTGTTTCACCACTCTCATTGTAAAAAATTTCTTCCTCATGTCTAGCCTGAATCTCCCCTCTTACAGTTTGAAACCATTACCCTTTGTCCTATCACAACAGGTGCTGCTAAATGTCTGTCCCTCTCAATTAATTTTTAAGTGTACTCTTAAGTTCAGTATTTAAACCTGACTCAGTGAAGTTAGATGAGAAATCTGATTGCTCTCAGCAGAAACCAAGATTGACCTAATCTAATAATTCTGTTGTAATATTTATGCATTCAACATAAAAATGTCTTAAAAGTATGATACTAATTGAAATCAGATCCAACTTAGCTATAAAAAATAAAAGCCAGATTAATTAAATTACCTTCTCACAAACAATATTTTCCAACCTCACAAGGATAGAAGTGATAAACATATGTATCAAAAATCTACCTAGAAGTAACTGAAATAACTAGGATTCACTTTTTAATAAACAAAATAATCCTTAACTTATTGAAAGCTGATTCAATTGTTTCAATTGAAGTATTCAGCAAATTAGTGTTTAGTAAAGCTACTTTAACAAATAGAAAATGAGTAACAATATACTGCGTACAACCACCCTTTTTTAAGCCATTGGTCCTCACAAATCCCAAATTCTTAGCAATGCAATAGATGTGTTTTCTAGCCACTTTTTAAACACATCTTAGCACTAAAAGAAAAGCCATACAGAAGATAACAGAAGTTTTGTCTCATGTGCTTCATAGAAAATGGTTGATTAGTTTTAGAAATGCTTACAGTTCACTTGAATATGTTTGCAAAAAATCATGAAAGTTAGTGAACCTTTATCGGTCACAGAGTTCATAAGGAGTACCTGTATGTACATTGATAAGAGGTTACAGTTATGTGGAATGGTGCAAGAAACCCAGATTTAACTAGTTCATGCCATCCACCCTAAATCTAAAGTTTAGGTAATACATGTTTCTTAAAAACTGTCTGTTTTCCATAAGTTTCTCTTAACGGATTAAAAAGGAGCATGGCACTTCATCGGCTAAAAGAAATAGTAAGAATATATTTTACACAGATAAAATATCTTATAAATACAGTAAAACTGTATAAACATAAAATCCAAAACCAGATTCTTACATTAGCTTCCTAGAGTGATAAAATTTAAGACAGCATTGCAACTATTCAAGTGAAACTTCTACTCACAAGTCCTGAACAGCAATTTCTAGGTACGTCTATTTTTGAGACACTGTAGGAAACTAGTTCATTCATCTTGTAGTCATTACCAATTAAAGAGATGTATCCTGTCAGCAATTACTAACCTAAGGATATACAAGCAGCAAACCAGTACCAGCTCAGTCTGCTCCTTAAACAAAGAGTGATTTGAGGAATTCCTTATCAGGAGCTGCTGTCCTTGCAGTTTGAACGTCCCAGAACATTAGTTGAGTTTGTTTAACATATATCTTGAGACCGTCAGACAGAGTGTCCTTTAGATGAACTTTGCTCATTATAAGCTCATTATAATACTAAAAATCATGCCCACAGGTGCAAAGACCCCTGCCCAAGTGAAGATCCTAACCCATGAGCAAGAAAATGATTGTGCAACCATATGTAAATTACTAACCAGTCCTGGAAAGTAAATGGAAACATGGGGAGGTACTAACCAAAATCAAAAGTATAAATGATGTAAGTACTGTGAAGAAGGTGTACTAGTTTTGTGGTTTTACCATCTAGCATCTGACATTGTGCAATTTTGCAATAAAATGATAACTTGACTCTGTGTGTATATTCAGCTGCTTGCACACCAGGTAAAGAACCCTGCTTTTGGGACAAGTATCTTAGAAAAGGTATATAGCAGGACAAATAGTTGTGTGATTTCCTGTTCTTAGAAACATTATTCTTCTGAGTTTTTAACTCATGATGAGAGGAGCTTCATTTATTGAAAGAAACACATAGCAAACTAAGGAGTAACTTATTTAACTTTTTTTTTGTCATACATACAACATTTGTTTTGCCAGGAGAACCTCTGAACGGAAACATGCATGAAGAGCCTGTTTATTTCTGTTTGCATACAGCAAAGTTTGGTTGCTGCTTTTAAGAAAAGGGAACTGGGAAGCTACTATCCCAGGAATTACACCCAAGTTAGAAAAAAAAAGGTGGGAATCACAAGTATTTGCAGCAATCTCCTGCTAACTCCTAAAGGCACAGAAGTTTAGTAAACAAGTATTTGCTGAAACACCCACTAATATTTACACTAATGAATATCTCAACCATCTGAAAGGCCAGAGCTCACAGGAGTCATACACCTGGTAGATACAACATGTTAATAGCTACTCCACAGCATTGACTGAGTATTTTGAAAATATAAAGCACCACTTCCATTCAGACCAAAACTAGATCAAAAGTTGCCATGTCCTTTTCCTGTAATGTAACAAGTAATCAAGTATCCACTCAACACATGCCAGTAGTTAGGAAGGCAGTTCAAAAAATTCCATACATGTACTAGAGTCTACACTCCATACATTCTGGGAAAACTTAGGCTTAGCAAGGCACTTACTTTGGAAGCTACGGTACTGCGTAGACATTTCTTAATCTTCACATAATTAACTTAATTATCAGAGTGCGCTATGGCAGATACTGCATTGATGCTGTTTCAAGCGATTAGCAAATAGTAGTTGGGAATCAGAAGCGGAATCAATTCTCTCCAGTCTGATTTTTGTGAAAGACAGATACTGCTTATGTTACTTTGATCTACTGAGTTATACCTTCTTATATATTTTGAGACCTAGAATTACAGAATCTTACATTCTTCTAATCTCATCAAAGAAAGTCCACGGAGAGGGAACAAGAAGCAAAGAAGGATTTTTCTTGTTCTGCTTCTTCCCACAGTAGAGAACACAAGGTTATTAAACAAATGCTAGAGTGATGCCTGGCCTCATGGAAGTCTATGGTAATTTAAGGAATCTTTGTAGTGCCAGGATTTCACACTTCATTTTTCTTCTAAGACTGCTACCTCAAATATACACTGTTCCCTTTGCTGGCACAACTGTATTTATTCAGCATGTATCCTTTATAAAAGGAGGAGACTGGCTATTTACTTTCATACTCTGATGAAGCTCAGTGTCTAGTGGTTAAAAATTCAAGAAAACTTGAAGAAAGGTGATGAATCCCAAAAGGAAGCCCAACACAGTAAACACATGTGTCCCATATGATTTAGTTATACCCTAGTGTTTTACACAAAATAATAACTTCCTTACAAATAGATTAACAATCAATATTTCATCTTTAAGCCGGCTTTCCTTTTTTCTTGGGTGGACTTTTGTAACCTTTGGCCTTTCTTCGCAAATTTCTCCGATCTACAACGGGTACCTCAATTTCTGCTTCCTCAGAGCTGCTGTCAGCAGCCTGCTCTGCCACTGTCTGCGTGTACTGATTCATATGCTCAGTAGACTCTTCCAAGTGTTCTTCCTACTGGTTCTTCTGTATTTCCTGTCCAGAAGGCTGCTGAAAAGAAACACCCTGGAGTTCAACCACTATCAAAGAGCTCTGACTCAAAGCAACAGGGGCCTCCTGTGAGTTGTGCCCTGCTTCTTCATTTTGATGTTCCACTGAGGAAGCTATTTTAGGATGTACATTTTCAGAAACAGATTCTTCTGCTGCTTCAATTACCATAGTTAGGCAGGCCATTGTCAGAGGGTTCTTCCTTGGGTGCTGAAGCAGCTGCATTTTCACTGGATGACGATTTCTTTTCAGATTCTTGGTGTTGTTCTTCAGTGCCCTCCTTCTCTAATGATGTGCTTTCTTCAGTCAGTGTTGGAAAGTAAAATGTGGGAAAGCAAGATGTGCAGTTCCAGCCACCTGGATGATAAAGGAAGATCAATACTAACATGACCATCTGGATGGTCAAAGACATAATACTAACATAATAATATATAAAAGGCCTTGGACAGATTACTTTGAAGTACGTTTCTCATAATTGTAAAAAGTTATAGCCCAGACTCGTGAGAATGGTATCTGGGGCTGGATACCCTCCCCCAAGTGCATGGGATGTGTGAATGTCCTTGGGCCTGGTCTGTGAATGAGTGGAAAAACAAGTGAGACAAACATCACGTGAGTTTAGTGTGTTTTTAATAACAATTAGTGGAAAAACACCTTTTGTAAACATCTTAGTCCTGTAAATCCTATAAATTGTCACTGGTGAATAAAGAAGGCAGCCTAGGCCTAGGTCAGCTCTCTGCTTGGCCAGGCTCTGCACTCCTTCCTGAACAAGATCTCTGCCTCTGCGTTAATCTCTGTCTGCGTCCCGGTATGTGTCGTTTCTAATCGCTGCAAATGGTGCCCCGTGTGAGTGTGTGATGCCTGGAAGTTCTTAATCAAGCAGTTTGTTTGGTGGCAACCACGCAATCCGATGGGTGAGTAAATTTTATTTGTGGCCACATTAATCCCTATGGTATAGATAGGGACAAGCAGTCCTTGTTGAACGAGAGAGCTGCGGGATTGTGTTAGCATGGGGCAAGCCACTTCTCTGGAACTTAAATTGTACTTGCAGGTTTTACTGCAGCTATTACGTTCTTCTGGGTATCATATTTCTGAGAAGCAGGTAGCTTCGCTCCTGGTATGGGTGACGGAGAATTGTGCTTGTTTTCCGAGTGAGGGGACGTTTGACAGTAAAATTTGGAAACAGGTTAGGGAACAGCTACATGTGGCGATTAGGAACGATGCATACCAGGACGCAGACAGAAATTCATGCAGAGGCAGAGATCTTGTTCAGGAAGGAGCACAGAGCCTGGCCAAGCTGAGAGCTGACCTAGGCCTAGGCTGCCTTCTTTATTCACAATTGACAATTTATAGGATTTATAGGTACAGACCTGGACTAAGATGTTTACAAAAAGGTGTTTTTCCACTAATTGCTATTAAGAACACACTAAACTCATGTGATGTTTGTCTCACTTGTTTTTCCACTCATTCACAGGACATTCACACGTCCCATGCACTTGGGGGAGGTTATCTGGCCCCAGATACGATTCTCACGAGTCTGGGCTATAACTTTTTACAATTATGAGAAACATACTTCAAAGTAATCTGTCCAAGGCCCTTTATATATTATTATGTTAGTATTATGTCTTCAGCCATCCAGATGGTCATGTTAGTACTGATCTTCCTTTATCATCCAGGTGGCTGGAACTGCACATCTTGCTTTCCGACATCTTACTTTCCAACATTTCCCCCTTTTTTGTTTTAAACATCAGGTGCAGTAAGGACCCTGGCTTTGTTCTTCTTTGCATTCTGTATCATTCTCCAGATGAATCGAAGGGCTACAAGAAAAAACATCACACAAGCATATCCAATTCCCACAAAAACCCATATATGCAGATTGAGAGCTGAAAATGAAGTTTTAGGGTCTAATCACTTTATGCTATTAGATAATGTTAGCCATTTTGTCTTAAAGTCCTAATTTTTACAAACTATGTAATTATTTTGCACGGTACTGGCTAAATCCTAAATCAGCCCTTGCACATTAGCTAAGACTGTTATTTTACTTAGCATCACTCATAAACACTATAATTCAATTTCAGCAGTATTACACATATTTAGCACTCTGATAACAGAAAATACAGGTTCAGATATCAGCTAAGGAGATTATTTAAATAAAATATTATAAGGATAATGAGGATCGACAACGTGCATGTATTCACTCACAAGAAACAAAACTAGAGGCCTTTTACTTCAGGGTACTCACAAGAAACAGTCACTCACTCAAATAAAGAAGTGAGGTGTCATTAATCCCAGGAAGTTTCCTTAGATGGTGTTCCTGTCTAAGGAAAGGACTCCAGTTTACAGACCCGCAGCTCCAAGAAGACCACTCAAAGGGGGTCTTCAGCAGGAACCCTGTTTCATTGTTTGGCCAAATGTGGCTGTGTGCCGAGAGAAAAATTCCATCAGAGTTCCAGACCCGAGCGGACGGAGGAAGAAATGCAGCCGACTCAATATGAGTGATAAAGCATACTTCAACTTTATTGCCCGAGATAGCGTGCATTTATACCAAATACCATAATTATGCATACTTGTCTCTATCTAATAGGCTAAGCACATTTACTTACTCCACCTACTTGGGTTTAGCTAGCTATGCGCATCCCACATTCTTCTGACTCTTATCTCTTCAAAAATATCCTAACCCTGCCTCAGTTAGTACTTTTCCGTTCCCCCCTTTCCCACGGCCTAATAGACAAGCTAACTAAGGCCTACTTATGTCAACTAAAATGGGCTCTGCTCGTACAGTTGCTTGGTGGACTCATGTCTGTGCTCCTTGAGCCAATCCCCGACATCTCCCCCTTTTTCTTTTTTTAATGAGCAGAGCCTGCCCAAGTGTCTGCTCTAAAATCTTCTTAATACATGATATAGCACAACTCAAGCATATTAATGCAACTACTACTATGATTAAGAGAGCCAGAGCACTCTGCAAAAGCCCTTTTACCCATCCTCCTAGTCCAAACCAGATCATGAGGCCCTCTAAGCCAAAGAGGCCCACATCCTCTCTGATCTTCTGTGAATGGTCCGTAAGTTGTTTAATCTCCTCGTGGATGGATCTCGACTTATTCTGTAAATCCATAAAAGTGTTTTTCTCGTCTTGCTCTTTAGTGATCTATTATCATAGATACATTGGGCGTTAAGAGAGTTAATAGTCCCAAAATACACAGTCCTCCAACAGCGATAGAAGGAATTCCTGGTCAGGCTCTATCTTCACAGATCAAGAATACACCATACAGGAGGTTTTAGGGTCGCTGTCAATGACATCCCTTGCATTCTTCTGTGAAGCATTACACCGTCGAGTTTCATTTCTGTAGTCACCAAGGGTAGCATTAACATTTTGTAGTTTTGTCCATTCATGTTCTTGTATACTGTTCTGACACTTTTCACAAACCGGCTGAATACAAGCATCCATGGGCATAGATGCCATCAATTCCAGTTCCTGTGGTTCGATGTCTGCTTCCAGGTGGCAATTAATCCAAAGTGCCGTGTTAGTATTATTACAGTTCGTTGCAATGCCTCTGCATCAACCACTATTTGAAACAGTCGTGTGATGCTGCTGTAGTCATCAAGGAAGACACCAACCAAGCATGTGTGGAACGTTTTTTCCAGAGACATCGTAGTTAGGCATATAGATGGTCAGTCATGTTGGCTAAAGTAATCCACATGTTAGTCTTTGTCTGTGCAGGCATCCAAAACACAGCAGCTGCAACAATCATTGTCAGGAAGATGACACAGGTTTCATGTTTCGTGCTGGCA
Source organism: Columba livia (assembly GCF_036013475.1). Classification (NCBI taxonomy): domain Eukaryota; kingdom Metazoa; phylum Chordata; class Aves; order Columbiformes; family Columbidae; genus Columba; species Columba livia. Next base: position 12,440,191 of record NC_088641.1, on the reverse strand, counting down.
ACCATTGCAGCTCTTGATCTGTAAAAATATAAGCATAACCTCTCCCCCAGGTTATCAATTGGTGTGGCCTTTTCCATTGAACGTTAACTAGTGATTTGACCATAACTAATGCAGGTTCTTTATGATTTAGCATGGTTTTGGGTCATAGTTACAAAGTGTTTCATAGACAAATCTGTAAGTCCAATCAAATGCAGTCATCCTGTAAAGTTGTCATAAATTCATCCCTCAAAGTTTCTAACTCCATTTCGGCTGTCATATTTATTGGATATTGTTTTCCCTTACCAGATTGAAGTCCTGTTTCAGATTTCTCAGTGTAGTATTTGCTTTATCAAAAACATTGGCTGTTAATACTAGTGGAAATACAGCATTCAAAAGTTCCTTGAAGATTTCTCACTTGCACAAGCAGATCTGCACCATCCAAGCACCTTCTTGTAGGATATGCAACTAAACAGAATTCTCAGAAAACGTTATTTGAGCTTACAATTTACTTAACAAATCCTGACCCAAGAGAGGTATAGGACTTTTGGGCAAATACAAGAATTCATGTATTAAAACTTTGTTCCAAATCTGGCATTCCGTTTGTCTCAAAAGACGGCCTTTCTTTCGTTGTCTCCCATGTCCTCAAAAACTAGCATGGTGAATTTACTAAGAAGTCTCGTACAATTAATTACCATAGGATAAGTCCATCAACAAATTTTTGGTTTAATTGTCCAGTTTAATTAAAACTATGGGTCTGCTCAGGATGCCTTTAAACTTCACCCTCGGACGGCTCCATTCTATTACATCGCTGCAGTGGGGGGAGAGAGAACCCCCCTTTCTCCGCTTTAAAAGCGGGCAGCCAGGTTTTTCCAGTTGTTTTTTCTTTCTGTGCAGTGTAGATATAACCAAGGTCACGCAGCTGGCACACTGGCTGGTACGAAGTAGGAGGCTCTGGGAAACTTCTCAGTTACAATGAGCTGCACATAGGCCTGGGATATTTTGCTCTTTTGTTTTCCCATTTCATTCCAGCCATAATACACTTTATATGCAATTTCAAGTAGCTCAGCAATAGTCACATTCCTTAGCTTCATTTACCTTTTACAATTTAGAGTATAAACCAGTATAATAAACATAAATCCATTATTCTGTTTTCCTAGATCCAAATCAGTTCACATTCCAGCAACCTTTAAATACAACTTCATAACTTCATACAATACCCCAAGTTCACATCTATCATAGTATTTTAACAATTTAAATGCTTTTCTAACAATATAAGCGATTACTTTAATGTGTAAGGATGCATCCTAAGGGGGAGCAAGGTGGAATTTTAACAGTGGAACCGGTTCCCATTTTGTAATTATCTCCCCAAACAAGATTCTTTTGGTACCGAATATGAATATACAAACTAAAATACTGAGCTCAGATACAAAAACCATATACCAAGTTCAAATAAGCAGATGGATCACACTTACACCAATTTAAGACAATATCTCAATTTTTTTGCATTGCACCTTGAACCGCTTACTGCTCAGCCAGGTGGAGGTACCTCTGGGTCTCCCTGACAAAATGGGTCAGTGCGCGCTGGAGGCCCATTTGGCATCCGCCCCCCCCCGCAGCAAGCTGGACTGGGCAAGGCCTTTTTTTTTTTTTTTTTATAGTGTCTCATCTGGTGGGCTACAACTGTTATTCTAAAACCATGATTCTTCACTTGATGTGCATACAAAAAGGCCAAATTTAGTGCACCGAGATGAGAGACAGCCTGTCACAGAGTTGCGCAAGTCTGGATATTGGAATAAAGCTAGTACTCTAGGAAAAAATATAACAGCTACTACACATAAAATCTTAACATCACATTCACGCAGTAAGGAACTAAATTACTCATGATCTTTTGTACTATCACAAAACGCACCTTTTGAGTCAACCGATTCTCATGATTTAACAGCCTGTGAACTTACTGTACCATATAACAAAGACCTACCAAAATTGCAACATGCTTAAACAGATACCCACAAAGAAAACAGGCTAATAAGGAAAACATTGTGCAGACTTCGGCAAGTTTACTGTGACCTGCGTGTTATCAGTTAACTCTCTCTCAGCTGTCTGAAATGATTTAATGATCTCTTGTAGGGATTTATTTTGTCTTACTCTTCTCGCCCTAAAAACAACATTAATTGCAATAAGGTGTTATACTTCAAGATTCTATTCCCCGGACACTTTTCCCAATCATTTAACTTATACAGCAGCCACCATTAATTACAATATTTTACAAGATCTTCTTTCCTCATATTTCCAAGTGCTTCCCTATGTTTTGAAACACCTCCCAATACCGATTTTTTATGAACACGACTGAAAACAGTAATTTCTGACCCCATGGAAAAGCACAGGGCTGCTTGCAGCGTGAGTGGGAAAAGTGGAGAGAAAGTTTTACGGTGCACTTATACCACAAAGAAACAATTCTAACAACAACCAGTGAAACAATTAACTCACATTCCTGACAAGCTGCTTGACTTTCAGAGAGGCAATAAACAGCAGCACATAATATGCACTGTAAAACTCGCAAATAACATGTTGATAGCAAACTTTAGCATTCTCTACTGCCAATTCCAAAACCAGTGCTTCCTTAACTTCTAAGTTTTATACCCTGAGTCCCCAGAAGCACCCCCTTTCCCGTCACGATTATCATCACCACATTGCCGACTGTCAGATTCACTTGCTGTTAGCTGATCTAATCTGTCACACAGTTCTGTTGTCCAGTTCTATTTTCAGTGACTTCTTCTGTTCTATTGTGGAAGTTAGAGGGTTAAAATGCAGGAAAAGCAGATTGGTAAAATTGGTAAAAGAACTGATAGTACACGTGTTTACGACTTTAGCATTCTCAGCTTTCACAGGTTCTTTGAGTAAGTTGTCTGACACCAATCCTCTGGACTTGCTGTTCTCACCCAAAGTTCAAATTTTGAGTCACTAATGCTCGTAACAGTCTTTTCAGGTTTTAATTGCTTCACTGTAGTATTTATCAGTTTCCAGATGGTTACAAGGCCGAGAATATATCTTTCGCGGTGACTAATTGCCTTCCACAACACAGTTCCCATCTTTTTCCAAGTCTCTATTTGAAAAACTCCTGACAGGTCAGCAGGATACCTATTGCCTCTGCACCAAGTTAATAGTCTTTTAAGGTTCTTCGCTGATAACGCAGATATGCCCGTTTCCATCGGCGGAGCGGAAGGCTCCATTTTGCCGAGTTTCTGTGAAGCTACCGCGGCTAAATTCTTTTCCACTTTATGACGCTTAATATTATTAATTACTTCCCTCCACGGTTTCATCAGTTTCTTAGCTGTTTTATCCTCGTCTATGATCATATCCCACAACACATCCCCCAATTTCCTCCACTCTCCTTCATCAAACAATAAAACAGGATCCTGAAAACACCCCTTAGTTTTCCCCGTTGCTACTAGACCAGCTAGCTGTTTAACGCAACTATAATCAACCCCCTGCTTTTCTAAAAAGCTTTGTAATAAATCTAGGGCTACTTCTAAATCCATTTCTCTGTTATTCATCATTTTAACCCGTTTCTCCGTTATTCATCACTTTTAATCCGTTTCTCTGTTATCTATCACTTTTAATCCGTTTCTCTATTATCTATCACTTTTAATCCGTTTCTCTGTTATCTATCACTTTTAATCCGTTTCTCTGTTATCTATCTCTCCGTTATTCATCATTTTTAATCTATTTCTCCGTTATTCATCATTATAGTACGGTACCTCTTGCTAAATTAAGAGACCTCTTGCAGCCCTTGTTTCCTGTAGCCCAGCACTGGCGAACTTCAGTCGGTTCAGGCTTCGGAGTCGACACACCGCAGCACAGTGTTCGGTCGCTCTTGCCCGCCGGTCGCTGCTCTCCCGGTGCCTTTTGCTTCTATCCGCCGCTTCGGATCGCCGGTTCGGGCGCCAATTGCCGAGAGAAAAATTCCATCAGAGTTCCAGACCCAAGTGGACGGAGGAAGAAATGCAGCCGACTCAATATGAGTGATAAAGCATACTTCAACTTTATTGCCCGAGATAGCGTGCATTTATACCAAATACCATAATTATGCATACTTGTCTCTATCTAATAGGCTAAGCACATTTACTTACTCCACCTACTTGGGTTTAGCTAGCTATGCGCATCCCACATTCTTCTGACTCTTATCTCTTCAAAAATATCCTAACCCTGCCTTAGTTAGTACTTTTCCGTTCCCCCCTTTCCCACGGCCTAATAGACAAGCTAACTAAGGCCTACTTATGTCAACTAAAATGGGCTCTGCTCGTACAGTTGCTTGGTGGACTCATGTCTGTGCTCCTTGAGCCAATCCCCGACAGCTGTGGGCATTACAACATAGTCCAGAAGCTTCTCAGCTAGTCTGGGCACCTCCTTTGTTAAGGACCCTGTCAGTTGACTGAGGGTCTCACCCCTCCTGACCCATCAGTTGGTAGAGGTGAAGTTTATTGACAGCACCTTGGTACCATTCTAGGTGTATATATGTGGGGAGAGGCACAGTGGGGCACAGAAGGTGCTAAAGAGCCATCAACCTCCTCATTGAAAGCTCCAGATTTCAGGGGAATGTGTAACTGCCTCACAATCCTGCCTGTGACCACAGTCATCCGACAAACTACTGGCCTCCAACTAGACTCCGCACCATTGACTACCACTCTCTGGCTTCTCTCCTTAAGCCAGTTTGCAACCCACCTCACTACTCTATTGTCTAGACCACACCTCCTCAACTTAGCTGTGAGGATGCTGTGGGAGACTGTGTCAAAGGCTTTACTGAAGTCAAGGTAGACCACATCCACCACTCTGCCATCATCCATCCACCTTGTTACATTCTCATAAAAGGCTATGAGGTTGGTCAAGCATGACTTACCCTTGGTAAAGCCATGCTGACTGCCCCTAATGACCCTCTTATCCCTGGTATGCCTTGAGATGGCACCAAGTATAAGCTGTTCCATTACTTTCCCAGGGATGGAGGTGAGGCTGACTAGTCTATAATTATCCGGGTCCTCCTTCTTGCCCTTTTTGAAGACTGGAGTGACATTTGCTTTCCTCCAATCCTCGGGCACCTCTCCCGTTTCCCAAGACTTGGCAAAGATGATGAAGAGCGGTCCAGCAATGACTTCAGCCAGCTCCCTCAGCACCCGCGGATGCATCCCATCTGGACCCATGGATTTATGGATGTCCAGACTACTTAATTGCTCCCTAACCCAGTCCTCATTGACTAAAGCAAACTCCTCCATTGACCTGGTTCTCAGAATGTCATCAGTTGACCACCACTGGTGAGCAAGATACAGGGCTACAGATTCAAAGAAACAAGGGGAAATAAAAAGTTAATGGTTCTTACCATTCTAAAAAGAAGCATATTCATTAAATCTGCTAAACAATTAGGAATAATATTGTAGTAACCAAGTTAAGCATCTTCTAGTTGGCACTATATTAATGCAGCTCTTAATATAATATCTTAGCACAAGATATGTGGTGCTATAGACCCCCCCCCACCATGCAACACCATATTGGGTTTGCATGACAAGGTTTTGGTAGTGGGGGGGGCTACAGGGGTGGCTTCTGTGAGAAGCTGCTAGAAGCTTCCCATACTTCTAACACAGCCAGTGCCAGCCACCTCCAAAACGGACCCACTGCTGGCCAAGGCTGAGCCAAACAGCGACGGTGGTAGAACCTCTGTGATAACATATTTAAGAAGGGGAAAAAAGTGCTGCACAACAGCAGCCATGAGAGAGAGGAGTGAGAAGATGTAAGAGAAATAACTCTGCAGGCACCAAGGTCAGTGAAGGAGGGGGTGGAGAAGGTGCTCCAGTCACAAGAGCAAAGATTCCCCTTGCAACCCGTGATGAAGACCATGGTGAGGCAGGTTCTCCCCCCGCAGCCCATCAAGGTCCACAGTGGAGCAGATATCCACCTGCAGCCCGTGGAAGACCCCATACCAGAACAGGTGGATGCGCCCGAAGGAGGCTGTGACCCCATGAGAAAACCCACAGTGGAGCAGGCTCCTGGCAGAACCTGTGACCCCATGGAGAAAGGAGCCTACGCTGGAGCGGGTTTTCTGGCAGGATGTGACCCCATGGGGGACCCCACACTGGAACAGTCCATTCCCGAAAGACTGCAACCCCATGGAAAAGACCCATGCTGGAGCAGTTTGTGAAGAACTGTAGCCTGTGGAAAGGACTCACATCGGAGACATTTGTGGAGGATAAAAGATCAATTCAAGGAACACCAACAAACCCCACATTTAACAGGATAAGTGAACACATTCCTGTGCAACTGAGGGAGTTCCTTATTCACAAAAGCTTAATTATTGTAAGCATTAAAATATAATATTTTTTAAAACAGAAAATAAATGGACAATGTTGGAAAATGATTTAATTATAAATTTCAACCCCTAGAAGTGCATAAAGGAGAGATGCACAGTTCACGCAGCTTCTAGGCCACACAGAAGATTTCAGCAGGCTCTTAAAATTGAGAGATAAGGCTGCCCCCCTGCAGATCCTCAATACTGAGTGGCACAAAATAACAGAAAGATAAGAAACCAAGAGATATATTGTCTCTTACAGCATGTAATGGGACTTAAACAGAGCTTGGGGTGCCTTTATCTTTGGGGAACTAAAGCCTAAGAGGTTAGGCTGCCAGCCAAGGACTTGAAGGCATGAGGATGAATTTCCAGTTCTAGCACAGACTGTTGAGTAAATGTGGTAGGTTGACCCTGGCTGGACACCAGGTGCCCACCAAAGACACTCTGTTACTCCCCTCCACAGCTGGACAGGGGAGACAAAGCATAATGGAAGGCTTGTGGGTTGAGATAAGGACAGGGAGAGGTCACTCAGCAACTACTATCACAGGCAAAGCAGACTAGATTTGGGGAAATTAGTTTAATTTATTATCAATCAAATCAGAGTAGGATAATGAGAAATAAAACCAAATTTTAAAAACACCTTCCCCCCACCCCTCCCTTCTTTCTGTGCTTAACTTTACCAGCGGTCCAGGGAGACAGGGAATGGGGGTTGCAGTCAGTTCATCACACATTGTTTCTGCTGTTCCTTCCTCTTCACACTCTTCCCCTGCTCCAGCATGGGGTCCCTCCCATGGGAGACAGCCCTCCACAAACATCTCCAGTGTGAGTCCTTCCCACAGGGTCACAAATCCTGCCAGCAAACCTGTTACAGTTTCAGATCCTCTCTCTATGGGGCCACAGGTCCTGCCAGGAGCCTGCTCCAGTGCTCCAGCACCTGAAGCACCTCCTCCCCCTCCTTCTTCACTGACCTTGGTATCTGCAGAGTTGTTTCTCTCACATCTCACTCCTCTCTCTGGCTGCTGTTCTGCCCACAGGTTTGGTTTTGTTTGTTTGTTTGATTTGTTGTTGTTGTGGTTTTTTTTGTTTGTGGGTTTTGTTTGTTTTTTTGTGGTTTTTGTTCCCCCCCCACACCTTCTTAAATATGTTATCACAGAGGTGATACCACCATTGCTGACTGACTCAGTCTTGGCCAGCAGCAGGTCCATCTTGGAGCCAGCTGGCATTAGCTCTGCTGGACATAAGGGAAGTTTCTAGCAGCTTCTCACAAAAGCCACCCCTGTAGCCCCTCCACTACCAAAACCTTACAATGCAAACCCAATACACTGTAGAAATGAACTTTTAAAGACTTTTTAAAAATAAAATTAATATACTTTATTCAGACTTCGATGTGTTGGGTTTTTGGGGGGCTTTTTTTAATTGAAAAGAAAGCATGTGAAAATACATTTTTGTGTGGAAGATTACTCCTTTCCTTTTTCATGTTTCATTCCACAAGAGACTGGTTGATGTCATGAATAGAATTTTTTACACAGCTTTGATTTCTTACTACTTTGTGGTAGATTACAAGGTTAAATTGTAGAATTACTAATAGCACTTCAGCCAACTCCATCAGCCGATTTAACAGTGATTTAATGAAATTTGTTATAATCAATCAAAATATTGACTTAGTTAAAGATTCATAAATGGCAAGGTTCACACTAAACTTACAGCAGAGTTTTCTTAACTAAAACAGACAAACAAAACATTTCTAAAAACCAAATTACACACACACAGGTTAACTTATGATTAAAATTTCCCTTTTGTGAGTCTTATAAATTACTCACTTCTTTGTGTTCATCAGAGGACAATCATCAAACTGTGCAAAATTAGGCCTTTGGATCCCTGCAAAATTGTCAGTAGATAGATAATCATTGAATCTTCACAAACTCAGCCCTGAAGGTGTCCCAGTCAGGGGCAGATACTGAATCACAGACTGCTGAGATCCAGGAGACCTCAAAGGGCTTTACTTTAAAGTCACTATTTATAGGGTCACGAGGTGATTGACTTTGGTCAGTATTTTTCCACAACTTGACTCAGGCTCACCTGGTACTTCCCAGATTGGGCACTGATCCAGTTAGTAGGAGTTTCAGGTGCAATCAGAGGGCACCTGATTATCCCAACTCACTCTCTGATCAAGACAAGAACAATGTTTGCCTGCCTTGTGGTCACCAAGTAAGGAGTAATTGTCCCAACTCATTGCACCCTCCAATCAAGACAAGAACATCTGTCCCCTAGGCAGGAACATAATGCTGGCCTGTCTAATGATCACCAGGTGAGAAACACCAGTTCATTTCTACTCACTGTACTTGTGATTAAAGCAGAAACACTTGAAAGCATGATTTCAGTTTGTCTTAAGACTGCCAGGTGTCCCTGGTGGTCTGTACCACCACAGTTGAACAGTTCAACCATAATATTTGCTGATCTCCACTGAAGTTGTGTTTTATACCAGGAGTGAAGAGTTGGATCCTTTATGTAGATTTCATAATTCTGAGTTATACAAATAAATGAAAATAAATAATGTTGGCTAACTAATACATGGAAAGGATTATTTTTATTTATTTGCATTTAAATCAACAGCTTAGATTTATGTCTTTGATGGAAAACCAGAGCTGCCTAAGATGCTTCAAGCAGATTACGGATAATGTGCTTGGCATATTAATCCAGAGTTCTTGGTGGATGTTGACAACAATTTCTAGACCATTTTTCTTTAAGAACTTTCTATTTGGGATTTTATAGGGCATGAGTAGATGTTATTTGAGGATGTATATTCCTATTAAAAAAAAAAAAAAAAGGGGGGGTGTCTTCTTTTTCCTTTTAGGAAATAACAAAGCCCTAAACCAGAGCAAATTCATCTGAGTGGGCAAGAACTTGTATTTAAGATTGATGCATCTGTATTCTCTAAAAATGTGAACAAAAGTCACACTGCAGGAAATAGTATTTATGTGTCTTAGTGATATGGTGCAGATAATGGTTTGAAGCCTACTTAGGAATATACAAAAACAAGCTTTTTGAATTAAACCCCAAGAAAACATACCCTTAAATATGTAGTTATTTGAGTGGGGAGGGTTTGAGTTGTCTATTAAATGTGACAGATCAAATAGTGTATTACAGTTGCATCTTAAGCCTGTAAGGTTTTCAAGAAATCCTAATATATACTCTATTGTTTAAAGAAACAACTTACCTTTTCTAAAATATATTCCTCTTCCCTCAGTTTACATACATTGCAAATTAAAATAAATAGTTTTAAAAGAGATAGAGATATTTCTAAAACAAACTTTTTTTTACAATAGTGATTTAAATTGTTAATTATGGGACAGGTTTTCTCTATGTATTTCAAACTACAAGACTCATAATAAACAGGATAGGTAGTCTTATAGGTATTTAAATTATTAACTATCTTAGCATAAGTTTAAAATTTACTTATTTTAATATTAGAAAAGGATAAACAACTTTTAGTTCTTTCCTCCAGACTATTTGGATAGAAACAAGAAAAAAGTGCAAATGCAAAATGCATCTAAAAACACACACCTGGGTTCTCTCCCCTGGGTTTAGAACAAAGATAAGCAAGTTAATCATACCTCTGAACATATCACTGTACCATACTGTATAAATTACTGGTGATAGAGAGAACTAACGAACTAACATTTTAAGGGTTAACCACATGATGAGTGCCTAGTTTAGAGCTTTATGTAACCAATTATATTAAGAAAAACAGGGCCTCATTGAATGCAAAGATAAGAAGTCTTACAGCACCCAGCTGTATCCTTGAGGAGATGAGATAACAAAGATTTTCAACAAAAGGGGGGCACCAATCTGGTTTCAGCTGACTTGGCAGTTTGGGTTCCAGCCACTTCAGCATACTAAGCCAAAGGCAAAAAGTTCACAGCGACGAAGCTGAAGGAGCCTTCATCCAAAGACCCCTTCTCAAGACCACCAGGTAGCACCGCACAGGTGCAACAGGGAGGCGTCAAGGTCCTGGAACTCATTTTTATAAGAACCACCTTCTCAGAGAAAGGTTATGAATATGTAGAGGCGTTCCTCTAAAGGAATCAAAAAGTTTAAAGTATATCTTGCATTGTCTAGTTGTTCTTGAGGGATCATATTCCCCCTTTTTTGTTTTAATAACATTTGTATCAGTGTGAAATGCATCTGTTCAATAATAGCCTGTCCAGTGGGAGAATGTGTAATACCTGTGACATGCTGTCACGGTCCATTCGGTGATGGACTCGTGATGGTTCTTTTACCTTGATCTCGAAGTGCAAAATTAAGGCAACCAAAATGCCAAGGGGTTATAATTCAATCAAGCAGTGTTACTTTATTAATTTGCCCATAAAGCAGCATGCGATAGAGAGAGAGAGAAGGAAAAAGAAAGGGGAAAAGAAACGGGGAAAAAGTAAAAGTAAAGATAAGAGATGAGGTTGCGGTTATCACCAGTTGAGTTCCAGAAGCGTCCCTCTGGTTTCCGGTCCCATAGAGTCCTGCCGGTCCTCCATCGTGGTTCGAGATCCTCTGGCGGGAAGATCTTCAACGGTATCCATTCGGGAGTCATCTCTTATGCTTCTTCACCGCCCCCCCCCCGCCCCACCTTGCTCCCATTGTTTGAGGCCAGTCTCCGTCTTGATTTTGCAACCCAGGCTTGTACTGCGCAGGCTCAAAAGATTCATGCTTTCTTTTGCCAATGCTTACATGTCCAGCATTCAGGGGTCTTTCTCTGGTCCATTGGGTGACCTCAGGACCATTGGCGAGCTTCTGGGCATGCTCCTTTTCATTGGCCATTGTTTGGGGGAGCAGGTGGGGGACATGTGTGACTGAGGCTGCAGGTGAGAACACATCTTCTGGATGGCAGCTATTGTCCCTGGGTCAAAGAAACCCTCATAACAATCACTTTCAGGAGGTGGGGGCTGGTTTGGCTGAAGCAGCAGGCGAAGTCCATACAGCGGCCATTGTAAGCAGCAGCCCTCTGTATCAGAGAAACCAGTGCAGCACAATGCTTCTCCTCGGGCCTCTCTCCAAGTCATTGTCCATGCGTTCTTTCTGTCAGGACCTCAGTTCTCTAAGTTCCTGATGGCGGTGTTCAGGCAAATACTGCTCCATCTTCGGACCGACTCACACATGCGAAACACCCCACTGCTATAAAAAATATTGTGTGGATCTGGCAGTGTATCCAGGACCGTTGTCAGTTTTAACCTGTTGTGGCACACCCAGCATAGCAAAACTGATACAGGAAAATAACTAAATAATATTCAGAGAGCTAACACTTAAAGAGCTAACCCTTAACCCACATACCAATTGCCTAGCTTAGAGCTTTGTTTAACTTACTGTATGAGAAACAAGAGTTCACTGATGACTTCACAGGCCTTGCAAAGATAAAAAAACCTAGCTACATCTTTGGGTGAACAAGATAAGGAGAATCTTGGGCACAGAACAGGAGATTAGACAGTTCTAACCAGTTCATCAGTTTGAGCCCCTGCCAACTCAGCACACCAGGCCAAAGGTAAAAAGGACACAGCAAGGAAGCTGAGCAGCCTTCACAGAATCACGGAATGTTAGGGATTGGAAGGGACCTCAAAAGATCATATAGTCCAATCCCCTTGCTGGAGCAGGAACACTTAGATGAGGCTACACAGGAAGGTGTCCAGGCGGGATTTGAATGTCTCCAGAGAAGGAGACTCCACAATCCTCCTGGGCAGCCTGTTCCAGTGTTCTGATACCCTCACTGAGAAGTTTTTTCTCAAATTTAAGTGGAACCTCCTGTGTTCCACTTTGAACCCATTACCCCTTGTCCTATCATTGGTTATCACCGAGAAGTGCCTGGCTCCATCCTCGTGACACTCACCCTTTATATATTTGTAAACATTAATAAGGTCACCCCTCAGTCTCCTCTTCTCCAAGCTAAAGAGACCCAGCTCCCTCGGCCTTTCCTCATAAGGGAGATGTTCCACTCCCTTAATCATCTTTGTTGCCCTGCACTGGACTCTCTCAGGCAGTTCCCTGTCCTTCTTGAACTGAGGGGCCCAGAACTGGATACAATATTCCGGATGTGGTCTCACCAGGGCAGAGTAGAGGGGAAGGAGAACCTCTCTCAACCTACTAACCACTCCCCTTCTAATACACCCCAGGATGCCATTGTCCTTCCTGGCCACAAGAGCACTGTGCTGACTCATGGTCATCCTGCTGCCCACCAGGACCCCCAGGTCCCTTTCCCCTACACTGCTCTCTAATAGGTTGTTCCCCAACTCATACTGGAAGCCGGGGTTGTTCCTACCCAGATGCAATACTCTACACTTTCCCTTGTTATATTTCATTACATTTTTCCCCACCCAACTCTCCAGTCTGTCTAGGTCTCGCTGGATGGCAGCAAAGACTTCTGGCGTGTCAGCCACTCCTCCCAGCTTGGTGTCATTAGCAAACTTGCTGATAGTACACTCTATTCCCTTGTCCAAATCATTGATGAATATATTGAATAATACAGGCTCCAGTACTGACCCTTGAGGCACTCCACTAGATACAGGCCTCCAACTAGACTCCACCCTATTGACCACGACTCTCTAGCTTCTTCTCTTCAGCCAGTTCCCAGTCCACCTCGCAACCCGATCATCCAGACCGCACTTCCTCAGTTTATCTGTAAGGATGCTGTGGGAGACTGTGTCAAATGCCTTACTGAAGCCAAGGTAGACCACATCCACCACTCTGCCATCATCCATCCACCTCGTTATGTCCTCATAAAAGTCAGTGACTTTGGTCAAGCATGTCTTACCCTTGATGAAGCCATGTTGACTGCCCCTAATGACCCTCCCCTCCTTGATATGCCTTGAGATGGCACCAAGGATAAGTCGTTCCATCAGTTTCCCAGGGATGGAGGTGAGGCTGACCGGTCTATAGTTACCCGGATCCTCCTTCTTGCCCTTTTTGAAGACTGGAGTGACATTTGCTTTCCTCCAGTCCTCAGGCACCTCTCCCGTTTCCGAAGACTTGGCAAAGATGATGGAGAGTGGTCCAGCAATGACTTCAGCCAGCTCCCTCAGCACCCGTGGGTGCATCCCATCTGGACCCATGGATTTATGGATGTCCAGATTGCCTAACTGCTCCCTAACCCAGTCCTCATCAACCGAGGCAAACTCCTCCATTGTCCTGACTTCCTCTGAGGCCTCAGTCGTACAGGACTTCTCAGGACAGCCTCCGGCAGAGTAGACAGAGACAAAGAAGGCATTCAGTAACTCTGCCTTCTCTGTATCTTCTGTCACCAGGGCACCCACCTCGTTCATCAGTGGACCTACATTGCCTCTGGTGTTAGTTTTATCAGCCACGTATTTGAAAAAGCTCTTCCTGTTGTCCTTGACCCCTCTCGCCAGGTTTAATTCTAAGGAGACCTTAACTTTCCTGGTTGCCTCCCTACATCTTCTGACAACAGCCTTATATTCTTCCCAAGTGACCAGCCCCTCCTTCCATGATCTATAAACTCTCCTCTTCCACTTGAGCTTACCCAGAAGCTCCCTGTTTAACCACGCAGGTCTCCTGGCTCCCTTCCTTGACTTCCTACGTGTCAGGATGCTTTGATCTTGTGCCTGGTAGAAGCAGTCCCTGAACACTAACCAACTATCTTGGGCCTCTTTACCTTCAAGCAGCCTTGCCCATGGGATTTCCCCTAGCAATTGTTTGAAAAGGCCAGAGTTTGCCCAGCTGAAGTCCAGGGTTGCAATTCTGCTAGCAGTTCTCTTTCTGCCACAGGAGATCCTGAACTCCACCAGTTCATGGTTGCTTGGATCCCTCAGTCACTCCTTCAATACTGACGGATACTGACCCTTTATGCTTCTATGGCATCATTGTACACTGTGCACCAGTGTCTACCAGGGCTTTATACTCATGTGGTTCTGACGTACCAGGCCACCAAATCCACACAGTCCAATAAACTCAGTTGTCATTGTCCCTCTCCTCCACCTGGCTGGAAGCAGGGCCCCACTAATTGGTTCTTTGCACAGTCTCTGGTAGGAAGGCACAAGAATCTTTCCTACCCTGGCTGGAAATCCTCCCACTGGAAACTGGAGCAGCTTTTCTCTTGGGAGCTTTCGTTTTCAACTCACGTACTTGTTCCTGTAGGTCAGCAGTGGGTTTTCCATGCCATTTACACATATCTTCTGACATTGCAGTTGTAGTGGCTGCAATATCCAAGTCAGGAACTGGAGTGGCCGAAGTGCTGGTAGCTTTAAGAGTGGCAACTCCTGCCGCAGAAGTTAGAATCGCTACAATCCTCCTAAGTAGTTTTATCACCAGCAAGGACTGACACAGATTCCAGAGACCCAGTAATAATAAGAAGCTCTGCTCAAAGGTCCAGGGATATTCAAAATTCTGAAAGGCATCTGTAATTTGCTCTAATGACACAGGCAGAGAATAGTTAAATAGCTGTCTTAAAATCTCACTCTTGAAACTGAGAAAACAAAAGGCACAGGTCTCTTTAATTTCTTCTGCTTCTACCGAAGAATCCCAAAAATGCATACTCCCGAAGTATGATAACAATGAGTAGAAATACATCGTTGACTTAACTAAAATCACATAAATCAGTGACACGCAACCCAGGAACAAAGCTATTATAACAACTTTATCCCTACTTCCAAAAATAATGTTCTGCACAAAAAACATTAACAAGAATTAACCCCAAAAAAGGCATTATCAGATACAACCAGATGCGGCGATTAGAGACGACGCATACCGGGACGCAGACAGAAATTCACGCAGAGGCAGAGGTCTTGTTCATGAAGGAGCGCAGAGCCTGGCCTAGCAGAGAGCTGACTTAGGCCTAGGCTAGCTTCTTTATTCACCATTTACCATTTTATAGGATTTACAGATACAAGCATGGACTAAGATGTTTACACAAGGGTTTTTCCACTAATTGTTATTAAAAACACACTAAACTCATGTGATGTTTGTCTCACTTGTTTTTCCACTCATTCATAGACCAGGCCCAAGGACATTCACACATCCCAGACACTTGGGGGCAGTTATCTGGCCCGAGATACCATTCTCATGAGTCTGGGCTATAACTTTTTACAGTTATGAGAAAGATAATTCAAAGTAATCTGTCCAAGGCCTTCTATATATTATTATGTTAGTATTATGTCTTTGACCATCCAGATGGTCATGTTAGTATTGATCTTCCTTTATCATCCAGGTGGCCGGAACTGCACATCTTGCTTTCCCACATTTTGCTTTCCAACAACCAGATTTGCAACAACATCCTTTAAATCAAAAACAAACTCAAAGTGCAGTCTGCTTTATGACCTGCTTCCCAAAGTTACCTTCCACCAGAGGATTCAAATTCAGACCGCGAACATCAAAGTCTGATGCTCTCTCACTTACACTACCCAGTAAGCTGTTTATGCTAATTGTCAGATACCACTCTTAGCCCGTCTCACTCAAACCCCATCCCTCCTCCGTTGCAAATAAAACTGTCAGCGTTTCTCATTCGAATCCGAGTCATGGCACCAATAAAACTTGTCATGGTTTCCTCTTATTTTTCCCCATACGGCTTCTCTTTTCTCCGTACAGCTTCTCTGTCCTCGCAGGTTTGATTCCTTCTACGGGCTACCAATTAAATCTGTCAAGATTTAAAGCAAGGCGACAATAAACCATGGTAGATGCTCCCTGTTACCTCCTTACCCTCTC
Source organism: Columba livia (assembly GCF_036013475.1). Taxonomy (NCBI): domain Eukaryota; kingdom Metazoa; phylum Chordata; class Aves; order Columbiformes; family Columbidae; genus Columba; species Columba livia. Next base: position 12,424,182 of record NC_088641.1, on the reverse strand, counting down.
CTCACCCTTTCCTTAGATTGGAAAGACAATAAGGAAGATAAGAAGGAAGGAAGAGAGACTTAGACTTCAAGTTGGAACAAAACCAGGACATACATGCATACCAAAAAATATCACCAGCCCAATGATGTCTGGTTGTAGTGGCAGAGCCCCTCCCCCTGCCCCAGAGGGATGGGGTTGTCACCAGCCTGGCTGAGAGGTGAAGCCAGAGACAAAAAAAACTAAAGGAGCACCATTAGAAGGTAATAATGAGTGAGCAATCACCAGACACATGCGTGCAGAGCGCGTGGACAGTACATGCAGCCTATCACGTTATTGTATAGCACGAGTTACAACCAATCATATTGTTGTAAGGTGCATGGACAGGGCAGCTTTGCTATAAAGCTAGCCCGGTCCGACAATAAAGCGAATTCTGTGAACATCACATTGGTGTGTCAGGTTCCGTGTCTCGCATGGAAAAAGCAACATTTTGGTGACCCCGACGTGATACTTCATATCGAAGCAAGATCGTTCGGACGTGAAGACGTGAGGAACACCACCTGGTGGGCGACCCCAGCCCAGCGCTCGAAGAATAGCGGAAAGTAGGCCTACGGAGAAGCAGGTGACATGGGAAACACGGCATCCGTGGAAGAAAAAGTAATAATGAAAAGTATTCTGCAGCTGGCTGCACGAACAGGAAGGTATTTTGAAAAAGACGCGTTAAAGAGTCTGCTCCGATTCGCCCAGCGGAAGGGGTGTGTCCGATTGACGGACGAATTTTTTTCTCCCGGTACATGGAAGGACATAGGGACCGAACTGTGGGAAGCGGTCACAAGGGGGAGCCGCGAGGCTTGCGACCTCGCCGGACCCTGGCGGGAGGTCAGGCAGCTGATGCAGGAAGTCTCAGAGGAGCTGGAGTTGTGTGCTGCCCCCCGGAGCCGCCCGCCGCGAGCTGCCCCCCCTCTGAGAACTCCGAAAAATCAATACCGCTGGTATGTCCCGTATCAGATCTGGAGTTCTGGGGCGGAGAACAAATTATACCCTCTGCACCCTTTGAGCTATCGCCTGCCTCCGACGACGAACGACAGCAACTAGCAAGTTTCAACAAGCCCGGACAAGTTAATCCAGCTGATGTGCCGTTGCCGGAAGACTCGATGGAGCAACAGGATGAAGCACCGCAGAATCGCCCTGACTTCCAGGAAGAGACCCACGTGCAGAGCCTGAAGGACTTACTGAGACGACAGGAGAGCCAGATGCAAGAAGTTCTAAACGCTATGAAGCGACTAGATGGCGGTAACAGTAAAACTTCTTGGTTAATTGCATATAAAAAGGCGTCAGATGTAATTAAGGATGGGCTGGAGGCAATTGGCAGGGAATGTGAAAAACGGGGAAAACAGGAAAGGGAGGGGGCGGAATTAGACCTCACTCCTGAGGAGCTCCGTATTAAAAGGGAGCGAATACAAAAATGGGCTAGACAATGTGTTGAAGATGAGATGTGGTCTGTAAGAGAAGCAGATGAATATTTGAGATCACGATATGGAAAAGGGCTGGAGACTGAGTTAGCAGATAGGTTTGCAAATATGCGTCGACTTACTGATCCACAGGGAAACACAAGGGAATTGTATAGCAGTGATAGTAATGATAATTCGGGTGCTGCCCCTGTGCATCAGGGTAGAGATATTCCTTGAGATCATTCTTATAATGCAGGGCAACGTTGGCAAGGGGTAATCAGAGATGCAACCATTGAAGGGATCATGTTACCTGGTAGTATTACAGCAATGCCAGTGCGCATAGATAACAGAGGACAAAGGCAGTGGTCGCCCTTTGATTGGAAAATGGTTAAGCAATTGCAAAGTGCAGTTATGCAATATGGTATGGATAATAAGCACGTGATGCAGCTAATTAATTCATTTTTCAAGGGGCAAGTACTAACTCCAACAGATATTAAGGCATTGACGGAGTTATTGCTTCCTCCAATGGGATATTTGCTGTTCTTGGACAAGTGGCAGGGGAAGGTGGAATTGGCAGTATTAGAAAATGTTCATTTACCAGCTGATGATCCATTGCGATTAGCCAGCATGGACCAGTTACTGGGTCGTGGGCGATATGCGGATGGTGCCACTCAGGCAGCACTTCATCCAAGGATTTTGCAGCAAACACAAGGGCTTGCTCTGGCAGCAGTGAAAGAGTTGCCAAATATAGGTAACCCTGTGCCACCCTATTCTACAATAAAGCAGGATCCTGGGGAACCATATATGAAGTTTGTGGACTGTTTAAAAGAAGCTATAGATGCCTCTCCTAACCTAACCCCTGAGGCAAAAGCTGCTGTGGGGAAAGATTTGGCCACGATGAATGCAAACACCCAATGCCAACAGATATTAGCCGGCTTGGGAAAAACTGCTTCTCTGGCAGAGATGGTAGAAACTTGCACATGGGTACCAATTATGCAACAGGAGGTAGAAAAGGCAAAAATACATGCTCAAGACCACACTGCGGCCTTGGCTGCAGCACTTAAGCCTGCAATGAAAGGCCGAAGCCCTTCTTCTTGTGGCCTAGCATGTTTTACTTGCGGACAGACAGGACATCTTAAAAGAGCCTGCCCTCAATACACTTAGCAGCATTACAAAAATGGCATAACTGCCCAGTTAAACTGGTAGCAGATTCTCTTTATGTTGTGGTTGTTGTACAAAGAATACATAGAGCTCTTTTGCAGCGAGTTTCCAATTTCTTGTTGTTCGAAGCATTGTTAGGTTTGTGGACCTGCCTCTCCTAAACCCATGCTGGCTGGGTCTGGACAAGGGATCAGACCCAGCCAGCATGGGTTTAGGAGGGGCAGGTCCTGTCTGACCAACCTAATCTCCTTTTATGATCAGGTGACTCACCTGGTGGATGAGGGGAAAGCTGTGGATGTGGTCTATCTGGACTTCAGCAAGGCCTTTGACACTGTCTCCCATAAAATACTCCTGCAAAAGCTGGTAGCCCATGGCTTGGACAAGTGTACTCTACGCTGGGTTAAGAACTGGCTGGAGGGCCAGGCCCAGAGAGTGCTGGCGAATGGGGCTGCATCCAGCTGGCGGCCAGTCACTAGTGGTGTTCCCCAGGGGTCAGTGTTGGGTCCAGTCCTGTTTAACATCTTTATTGATGATTTAGATGAGGGGATTGAGACCATCATCAGCAAATTTGCTGATGACACCAAGTTGGGAGGGAGTGTCGACCTGCTGGAAGGCAGGAGGGCTCTGCAGAGGGATCTGGATAGACTGGAAAAATGGGCTGATTCCAATGGGATGAAGTTCAATAAGGCCAAGTGCCGGGTGCTGCACTTTGGTCACAACAACCCCCTGCAGCGCTACAGGCTGGGCGCAGAGTGGCTGGAGAGCGGTCAGACAGAAAGGGACCTGGGGGTACTAATTGACAGGAAGCTCAACATGAGCCATCGGTGTGCCCAGGTGGCCAAGAAGGCCAGTGGTATCCTGTCCTGTATCAAAAACAGCGTGGTCAGCAGGACAAGGGAAGTGATCCTTCCCCTGTACTCTGCATTGGTGAGGCCACACCTGGAGTATTGTGTTCAGTTCTGGGCCCCTCAGTTCAGGAAAGACATTGAAGTGCTGGAGCGGGTCCAGAGAAGAGCAACACGACTGGTGAAGGGACTTGAACATAAGACCTATGAGGAGAGGCTGAGGGAGCTGGGGTTGTTTAGTCTAGAGAAGAGGAGGCTTAGAGGTGACCTCATCACTCTCTATAACTACCTGAAGGGAAGTTATAGCCAGGTGGGGATTGGTCTCTTCTCCCAGGCAGTTAGCAATAGGACAAGGGGGCATGGGCTTAAACTCTACCAGGGGAAATTTAGGCTGGATATTAGAAAGAAATTCTTTACAGAGAGAGTGGTCAGGCATTGGAATGGCCTGCCCAGGGAGGTAGTGGACTCGCTGTCACTAGAGGTTTTTAAATTGAGATTGGACATGGCACTTAGTGCCATGATCTAGTAAACGGACTAGAGTTGGACCAAGGGTTGGACTCGATGATCTCTGAGGTCTTTTCCAACCCAGTTGATTCTGTGATTCTGTGATTCTGTGATTCTGTGAACGTGTTAGATTATAGGACAGCGCCAATATTTATAATGCATATAAAAAGTCATACCAACATACCAGGTGGTCTAGTTGAGGGAAACAGCGTTATAGACAAACTTGTGTCAGTAACAGATGTATCTCCTTTTGAATAAGCCAGACAAGCTCACGAATTCTTTCATCAATCCTCAGCATCACTCCGAAAACAGTTTGCACTTACCAAGGAACAAGCTCGAGCCATTATTGCAGCTTGTCCTGATTGTGCCCGCATAGTGTCTCTCCAACAAAAGGGAGTAAATCCTTGGGGCTTGCAGCCAGGTCAGTTATGGCAAACTGATACTACTGAATTTGCACCATTTGGCCGACAAAAGTACATTCATGTGTCCATAGATACCTGTTCAGGACTGCTGTGGGCTACAGCTTTGACCGCAGCAAATGCAAAAGCGGTAAAACGTCATTTATTACAAGCTTTTGCTGTCATGGGTGTCCCTACACAGATCAAAACAGGTAATGGTCCTGCATACTGCTCTGACAGACTTGCAACCTTCCTCGTCCAGTGGAAGGTACAACACCTGTTCAGAGTCCCTTATAATTCTACCGGCCAGGCAATTATTGAGCATGCACACCGCACATTGAAAAATCTTTTGTCTGTTTTGAAAAAACAAGGGGGAATTGGTGTGAGCCCAGAAGATGTATTGATGAAGGCATTGTATGTGCTGAACTGGCTTAATCCTAAAAGTAAAACTGAAATGGAACTGGTTGTTATGCACCATATCAAAAATGTCAAAGATTTTTCTGAAAATGTGCCTAAGGTTAGTGTGTTTAACCCGACAACACAACAATGGGAAGGTCCTATGTCACTAATAACCTGTGGAAGGGGATATGCTTGTGTTTCTACAGGTAACCACAAAAATTCGTGGATCCCAGCAAAGTGGGTGAGACCTTGGCTAGCTAACAGAGAAGAAACCGATTACAATGATGACAACCCTTAACCTCAGAGGTGTTATCGCTTTTAGCAACGGATGTAGCCAATGTTGAGAATACCACTTTGTAAAACAGAGCAGCAATTTTTCATTATTGGCCATGGTCACAGTTATGAAGAGTTTGATTGTATGTGTTGTTTGAACTTAAAAGATAAAAAGATAAAAGATTTGCAGAACAAGAAAATAACAGAAGATGTTGGTTTTTTTGGGTTGGATACCTTGTTTGGTTAAAAGGAATATTTGAAAACAGGTCTGTTCTTGGTAATTGTATTAGCCTTAATGTTCTCACCCTGTATTTTGCACTGTCTTTAAAGCATGATACAGCGTATTGTTAATATATTAAATAAAAGAGGGGGAGATGTAGTGGCAGAGCCCCCCCCCCTCCCCGGGGGGATGGGGTTGTCACCAGCCTGGCTGAGAGGTGAAGCCAGAGACAAAAGAAGCTAAAGGAGCACCATTAGAAGGTAATAATGAGTGAGCAATCACCAGACACATGCGTGCAGAGCGCGTGGACAGTACATGCAGCCTATCACGTTATTGTATAGCACGAGTTACAACCAATCATATTGTTGTAAGGTGCGTGGACAGGGCAGCTTTGCTATAAAGCTAGCCCGGTCCAACAATAAAGCTAACTCTGTGAACATCACATTGGTGTGTCAGGTTCCGTGTCTCGCATGGAAAAAGCAACACCTGGTGTCTGGTAAGGGATCTCTCATCCTCAAGGGGTAACCTTGAGAGGTGTCCCTACTCAAGGGGAGATCACCACGCAGACAGCTGTTATGAGGGGAGAACTCAACGGACCCTTTTGGCTGCAAATATTTATAGTGTAAAGTGGTTAAATCAGTCAGATTTTTCTGCTGTGTTCATGCAGTTTCAGCTGCTTATAAGCCCGGTCTCCAGCCAACCTGTTTTGTTGCTTATCATAGAATCATAGAGTCATAGAACAGTTTAGGTTGGAAGGCACCTTCAAAGGTCATCTAGTCCAACCCCCTGCAATGAGCAGGGACATCTTCAATCAGATCAGGTTGCTCAGAGCCCCATCCAGCCTGGCCTTGAATGGTTCCAGGGATGGGGCATCTACCATCTCTCTGGGCAACCTGTTCCAATATTTTACCATCCTCATTGTAAAAAATGTCTTCCTCATGTCTAGCTTGAATCTCCCTTATTTTTAGTTTAAAACCATTCCTCCTTGTCCTGTTGAAACAGGCCATGCTACAAGTCTGTCCTGTCCCCATCTTTCTTACAGGCCCCTTTTAAGTACTGAAAGCCCACAATAAGGTCTCCCCAGAGCCTTCTCTTCTCCAGGCTCCATGTCTCTTCAACAGGTCCATGTCTTTCCTGTACTGAGGGCTCCAGAGCTGGACGCAGTATTCCAAATGGGAGACTCACCAGAGCAGAGTAGGGAGGCAGTATCACTTCACTTGATCTGCTGGCCACACTCCTTTTGATGCAGCTGACGATATGATTTGCCTTCTGGGCTGCAAGTGCACACTGCTGGCTCATGTCCATCTTTCATCCACCAGTACCCCCAAGTCCTTCTCAGTAGGGTTGCTCTCAATCCCTTCATCCCCCAGCCTGTACTGATACCGGGGGTTGCCCTGACCCAGGCACAGGACCTTGCACTTGGCCTTATTGAACCACATGAGGTTCGCATGTGCCCACTTCTTGATCTTGTCCAGGTCCCCATGGATGGCATCCCTTCCCTCAGGCATGTCAACTGCACCACTCAGCTTGATGACATCTGCAAAATTTCTGAGGGTGCACTAAGTCCCACTGTCTATGTCACTAATGAATATATTAAACAGTACTGGTCCCAGTACAGACCCCTGAGGGACACCACTTGTCACTGATGTCCATCCAGACATTCTGCCATTGACCACTACTCTCTGGATGCAACCATCCAACCATTTCCTCATCCACCCAATAGTCCACCCATCAAATCCGTACCTCTCCAATCTAGAAAGAAGGATGTAATGGGGGACTGTGTCAAAGGCTTTACCGAAGTCCAGATAGACGACATCCATAGCCCTTCCTTTGTCCAGTGATGTAGTCACTCCACTGTAGAAGGCTACTAGGTTGGTCAGGCAGGACTTGCCCTTGGTGAAGCCACGCAGGCTGTCTCAAATCACCTCCCTGTCCCCCATGTGCCTTAACATAAGTTCTTGGAGGATCTCTTTTATGATCTTCCCAGGCACAGAGGTGAGGCTGACAGGTTGGTAGTTCCCCGGGTCCTCCTTTCTACCCTTTTAAAAAATAGGTGCAATGTTTCCCTTTTTTCCAGTCACCAAGGACTTCACCTGACTGCCATGAGTTCTCAAATACCATGGAGCGTGTCTTGGCAACAACACTGGCTTTCTTTTAGTCCTCAGGCACATCTCCTGTTCTCCAAGACCTTTCAAAGATGATGGAGAGTGGTTTAGCAATAACATGTGCAAACTTTCTCAGCACTCGTGGGTGCATCCCATCTGGGCCCATGGATTTGTGGGTGTCCAGTTTGTGTAAATGATCTCTAACTTAATCCTCCTCAACCAAGGGAAAGTCTTCCTGTTGCCAGGCTTTCTGTTGTGGGAGATTTGAGGGATTTTCTTGAAGTTAATGTGTGGACAGGTTTCTATTAGATGGAGATTTGTTATTAAAATAGCCAGGCCCAAAAGAATTTCAAGGCCACCCTGGAAAGCTGAAAACACGACGTAAATCAACAGACCTATTAGCACTGAGACTTGGGCGCGTGGACAGCTTGTGAACATAGACAATATCCAATCAGCTAATGCATGCTTGGAGCGTGGACGCATGATCAGGAAATAACTGCATATATAAGGAGGATTGTTTCTGTAATAAATGGCTTCGCTTGAATTCATATTGGATTGTGTGGAGTCCATGATTTTTCGCCCTCCCAAGTGGTGACTCCAACGTGACCGCAAGGAGAATTTACGGCGAGGGGACGACTGCTGCAAGGAACGAGCCCCAGCTGGAGATGGCGCGGCTGGACCGTAACCAGGACGTAGTCTGTGGGCTGCGTGTCTCCTGATTGATCGCTACAGAAGCGACAGAGGAGGGATAGAGGATCCAATATCATTGCAACAGACACCCAAAGAGGTGAGCAGCTGGGGGCAAGAGGAGATGGGGCAGAATATTTCTAAAGAAGAAGAAATACTGCGGCTCCTCTCGCATATCCTCTCTATGAGAGGGATGAAGTATGAGGAGAGTAACCTCAAAAGACTATTAATTTGGTGCAGAGGCAATGGGTTTCCTGCTGACCTGTTAGGAGCTTTTCAAATAGAGACTTGGGAAAAAGTGGGAACTGTGTTGTGGAAGGCGATCAGTTGCAGTGAAAAAGATATTCTTGGCCTTGTAACCGCCTGGCAACTGATAATTACTACACTGAAGCAATTAAAACCTGAAAAGACTGTTATGAGCACGTGTACACAAGCACAGGCATGTCACGAGAAGAGACAGAGGCCACAAATGTAATTGCAAAGACCAAGTTTTATTTTAGTTACCTCTCTACTGGGGGGTCTCCTTAGCTGCACCTAAGCTCCCAGGCAGAGGCAGCGTAAGCGGGGACGCAGGTGCTGATAACTTTAGCCCTGCTGGAAGATCGTTAGGCCGGCTATGCTTGCCTATATTTAAAGGCTTAGAGCAGATGCAGCTTCTTGCTGTGCTCTGCTCTTTCTCAAAACAAAGCAGGAATCTCAGACATGATAAGGTACTGTAGGGTTTCTCTCAGGCCTATGTTATCTCACACAGAGGTTCTACTTGTCAAGCACACAAGGTCAGTAAAACAATTAGTGTGATGTATGTGCTTTCTTTATACCCCAGCTGCGGGTCACTTGAGCGTGTTTACCTTTCTCCTCCTCGCCCAATCTTCCGCAATTCCCATACATTCCACCCCCTCACCCAAGGGACCAGCTTTGCTGGGGCCAGAATAGCCATAGGTGTTCACGTGGGCGTGTAAAGTTCAGAACAGAGCAATTTACAGAGATACTCAACAAACACATATACATCTATAAAGAGAGAAAAGGAACAAATATATGTGTGCAATAATAGGTTGCATCTGGCGTCCCATCTATCTTCTCAAGGAATGAGATGAGTCTTTCAGTCAGGCACTGTCAGTGGATTGCTTCATTTGATGTGTCAGTCCAACAAGACGTTATCTTCTATTTTGGCTAGTTCATTAGCTGTCTTGAAGCCGCACTTGCATTAAAAAAGTCAGGGCAGCATCTTCAGCCACTACCTACCCAAGGGAAAAAGAACCATAAGAAATATTAATGTTAAAAAAAACAAAAAAAACACCAAAAAACCCTTGGCATATTACATATCTGTAACATGACTATTGCGGTAATAAATGACAGCAAGAGATCTGCAGCTATTAGTCTTGTGGAGGTGTGTCCTGCGTATTATACTTGTAGGGTTACAAGGCACGACGAGCCAATCTGTGATAAGGGAGGAAAACAGGGGCGTCTTCTCCTTCCAATAATACATACGCTGTTGCTCCAGCTCCTTCAGCTAGTATTACTCCGGGTTTGACAACCTGGTGTGGGGTAATTACCCACACAGACTGGAAAGCCGTGGCCTGTGCTTTCTCAGATTGAACTTCAACACGATGTTGGGTCTGCAACACCAATAACACTGTTCCAATGCTGTCTCCTCTAGACAAAGCACAAGTAGTCATTGAAGATATCTGAAATACAAGAACTCACGAGACTGATATTAGCAAAGGATGCAACATAAGAGGAGAAGTCGGAGTACACAGCCACACAGCATTCTCAGGAGTTATTATGTGGACTTTCACATCCAGATTAATAGGTTGAGGTCCCACTTCGCAATCCATTGGGGTGAATAATTCCATTTTCCCTGTAGTTAGTATTTTGGGAGAAATACCATCTGGAAGGATTTCAATCCGCACCATGTTTTGCACTGGGGGTGTTGTGATGCGATCATAGGGTGTTTGATTATGGACAATCGTTCCAACAAATGGTGACCCCAATGTGATACTCTGAATGGCGTCTCACTACAATCGGGGAAAAGCCTGGAGCGGCCCAGCAGGAGACGGTTCAGCTGGACTGAAGACTGGACGGAGGCGTACGGACGCCCTGGGGATAAATTCGTCGACGGATCACCGGAAAAGGTGAGCGGCTGGGGGCAGGAGGAGGGAAGAGTGAAGGTATGGAGCAAAACGTATTTTCTGAAGGACAAGCCGTAGTAAAGCTCCTCCTGCATATTCTCTCTGTGAGAGGACTTAAATAGGAAGAAAGTAACATACGTAGACTGTTAATTTGGTGTAGAATTAACGGCTACCCGGGAGAAACCGAGAAGGCTTTTAAACGTTAACTTTGGGATGATAAAGGGCAGAAATTATGGGAAAAGTTCATCAATGGAGATAAAGAAGCTAAATCATTCGTAACTACATGGAAGCTTATAAAAGATTTTAAGGCTGAACGGTCTGCTGCTGCTGGAGTTTTTGTAGCGTTGCAGCCTGATAAGAATCCTGAAAGTCGCTGTGAAGTTTACCCAGTTCACGTTTTTGATACCTTCTCTACTCCATCCCCTGCTGTGCTTTCAGCACCCCCGATGGTTCAGCAGTCCGGGGCGGGGGGAGGAAATATGCCGAGCGGGTGTCCTCCTACACTATTACCCAACCCTGATGAGAACAGCAAGTCCAAAGGATTGAAATCAGACATCTTGCCCAAAGAACCTCTGAAAGCTGAGAATGCTAAAGTCATAAACAAGTCCTTTTACCAATTTGTATCTGCTTTTACCACCTTTTAACCCTCCAGCTTCCATGAGAGAGCAGAAGGAGCCACCGGATAAGAACTGGGCAAAAGAACTGTGTGAAAGATTAGATCAGCTATTAGCAAGTGAATCCAACAGTCAGCAATGCGGTCATGCTGATCGTGTCAGGAAAGGGGATGCGCCTGGGAACTCAGGTTATATGAATAATTATGATGCTAGAAAGTATTGGTGAGAATGTGCACTGTTCCAAACCCCCCTGTTACTAATGATTCTCCAGCACCGTTCAAGTCCGTGTTATCTGATGACTCGGAAGAGGATGAGGGTTTGCAGCATTTTCTTGAAAAGTTAAAGGAGAATGTGTACGAGTTGCCCCGAGATCAGATAAAAACCATGAAAGACTCAAGCAAAATTAGACCTGTGGAATGTAACAGCTATAGATCATTTAGGATGGAACAATGGGATTCATTGAAAGGGGTGGGTATCCCCCAACTCTTGGAACAGACACTAATTGACACACCACAGTTACAGGCTGTCCTGGTTTTGTTAAAAACAAGTTTCTCTTTTAGTGAATTTGCCTGTCAGCTAAAGCCTTCATATTAACTGCATTTTCCTGGAGCACCAGACACATGTTTTGGTAAACCTAGCAATGGAATGCAAACTTATTGATAAGCACGGATGGACATCTCGCGAGAGGGGTGACGAGAAACAAGTGAGCAAGAAACTGACCAACTGTGTATAACATCCCATTCACGTGAATACTTCATATAAAAGTGAGAGATCACGAGGATCTCGTGTGCTTTTCCTTTTTCCCTTCTGCTTATGGCTGACATTAGGAGAGGACCTTGCTAGTCGTCCCTGCGAACTGAGGCCTAGTGAGAGACTGAATCCAGCTCCGATTGGCTGCAGAGTCTAATCCAGGACTTCAGGTGCCGGCTCTGCAGTTGCTGAGACTTTCAAGATTGGTTTTGTATATTTTGTATTATTTTCTCTATTCTTATTAGTAGCATTAGTAAAACATCTTTAATTTCTTCCAACTCTCTTCACTCTGTGCTTCTTTTCCTCCCAATCGCCTCTCCTTAGTGAAAAGGGGGGAGAGGGAGGGGGAAGTGTTGAGGGGGAGAGGGGGTTAACAATACATCTGCCAGGGTTTTATTGTCACCCCACAATCTTAACCCTCGACACAGGCGCTATTAGTTTCTGAAATCCTGAGGCAGACAGCAGACCTTGCATATCAAGCTATGAGAGAGGTGCCTGAAACCAACAAAGCAGCCAAATCATTTGCAACTATTAATCAGGGTCCCAATGAGAATTACATGCAATTTATTGACCACCTTCAAGAGGCCATCAAGAAGCAGGTTGAAAACTTAGAAGTTAAGGAAGCACTGGTGTTGAAATTAGCAGTAGAGAATGCTAATGTTTGCTATCAACATGCTATTTGCGAGTTTTACAGTACATATTATGTGCTCCTGTGTATTGCCTCTCTGAAAATCAAGCAGCTTGTCAGAAATGTGAGTTAATTGTTTCACTAGTTGTTTTTAAGTGCGCTGTAAAACCTTCTCCCCGCTTTTCCCACTCACGCTGCAAGCAGCACTGCGCTTCCCCCCCTCCCTCCCTCTTCTCAAGGTTTTTACTTGCAAGATGGGATCAGGAGTGATTGTTTTCAGTTGTGTTCCTAAAAAATCGGTATTGGGAGGTGTTTTAAAGCATAGGAAATCACTCAGAATTATGAGGAAGGAAGATCTTGTTAAATATTGCAATCAGTGTTGGCTGCTGTATAAGTTAAATGATTGGGAAAAGTGTCTGGAGAATAGAATCTTGAAGTATAACACTTTGTTGTGATTAATGTTGTTTTTAAGGCCAGAAGAGCAGGACAAAATAAATCTCTAGAAGATATCATTAAATCATTTCAGATAGTTTTACAGGCGGGGCGATTTGAACTTCAACAAGCTGAGAGAAGATTAACTGATAACACACAGGTCAGAAAACTTGTTAAAGTCTGCAAGATGCTTTCCTTATTAACCTGTTTTCTTTGTGGGTATCTGTTTAAGCATGTTGCAATTTTGGTAGGCCTTTGTTATATGGTACGATAAGTTCACAGACTCTTAAATCATGAGAATCCGTTGACTCAAAATGTGCATTTTGTGATAATACAGAAGATCATGAGTAATTTAGTTCCTTACTGTGTGAATGCGATGGTAAAATTTTGTGTGTAGTAGCTGTAATTTTTCTTTCTAGCATGCTAGCTTTATTCCAATATCCAGACTTGCACAGCTCTGTGATAGGCTGTGTCTCATCTCGATGTGCTGGATTTGGCTCTTTCGTATGCACACCATGTAAAGAATCCTGGTTTTAGAATAACAGTTGTAGCACACCAGATGAGACACTAATAAAAGCCTTGCCCAGTCCAGTTTGCTGTGTCGGCAGGGGGGTGGGTGCCAATGGGGCTCCAGCGGCACTGACCTGTTTTGTCAGGGAGACCCAGCGGTACCTCCACCTGGCTGAGCAGTGAGCGGCCCAAAGGTGCAATGCAAAAATTGAGATATTGTCTTGAATTAGTGTAACTGTGATCCATCTGCATATTTGAACTTGGTATTTGGTTTTCATATCTGAGCTCAGTATTTTAATTTGCATATTTCTATTTGGTACCAAAAGAATTTTGTTTGGGGAGATAATTACAAAATGGGAACTGTTTCCACTGCTAAAATTTCATTGCTAAAATTCCACCTTGCTCCCCCTTAGGATGCATCCTTACACATTAGAGTAATTGCTTATATTGTTATCTAGTAATTTTGAGACCAGAAAAGAATTTAAATTGTTAAACTCTGCTTTGAAAAAAAAATAAAAAAAAGTTAAAAAAAGAAACAAATAAACACCTAAATGCTATGATGGATGTGAACTTGGTATTGTATGAGGTTGTATTTAAAAGTTACTAGAATATGAACTGATTTGGATCTAGGAAAATGGAATAACGGATTGATGTTTAATATACTGTATTTTGACATCTATAAATTGTGAAAGGTAAATGGGGCTGAGGAATGTAACAACTGTTGAGCTAATTGGAATTGTGTATAAAACTCACCTCATTGTAACCGAGGAGTTTGCCAGAGCCTCCCACTTCGTACCAGCGATTACGCCACCTGCGTGGCCTTGGTACATCTGAACTACAGCAAGAACAGAAAGAAAAAAAAAAATAAAATGGAAAAACTTGTTTTCCCGCTGCAAAGCAGAGAAAGGGGGGCTTTACTCCCCCCGCTCTGTCTTTTTTTTTCCTGGAGTATTGTCATCCATCCTTGTTGTGGCACTGTGTTGCTTTCAGCTTTGAATCAGGGGTTGTTGGTGATGTTTCTTTTTGCTTCTGTCTTGTTTCCTAGGTTTAGGCACATCTAGGGACAGAGCTCATCATTTTACCTCCTTGCTGAAGTCAGTCTTTTCACACTGGTCAGCTTTGGGGAGACCAGAGTGTTCAGTGCTTCTCTGGGTCAGAGTGGTACTAATTTGGGTGTGGAGTGCAGCCAGGCTGGTTTGATGTAGAGTTTGAACTGATTTGTTTTCATGCTCGGCTAAAGATTCTGCCATCTCAGATGGGGGCGAGAGGGAGGTTTTATTTCTGCCCCCCCAGCAATGTTACTGCTAGAGAACAGTAATACTGCATGAAGGAGTCTGAGGGTTGAAATTTAAAGGCATTGCCAGTGGGTCCATAGTTCTAATGAAGCTGGGAAATTAAACCAAAATTTTTTTTAATAGACTTATTCTGTGGTAACTAGTTGTAAGAGACTTTTTAGTAAGTTCACCGTGCTAGTTTTTGAGGTCATGGGAGAGAATGAAAGAAAGGCTGTTTTTTGAGACCAATGGAATACCAAATTTGGAACAAAGTTTTAATACATTAATTCTTGTAGTTGCCAGAAAGGCCTCTCTTGGGTCAAGATTTGTTAAGTAAATTGTAAGCTCAAATAACGTTTTCTGAGAATTCTGTTTAGTTGCATGGCCTACAAGAAGCTGCTTGGATGGCGCAGATCTGCTTGCTGCAAGTGAGAAATCTCCAAGGAAATTTTGAATGCTGTATTTCCACTAGTATTGGCGGACAATGTTTCGATAAAGCAAACACTACACTGATAGAACTGAAACAGGACTTCGATCTGGTAAGGGAAAACAATATCCAATAAATAAGACAGCCAAAATGGAGTTAGAAACTTAGAGGAATAAATTTCTGAAAACCTTACAGGCTGACTGCATTCGATTGGACTTGCAGATTTGTCTATGAAACAATCTGTGGCTATTGTGGGACAGTATGATGAGATTTCTAGCAGACTGATATACGGACTGTTATATACCAATTGTCACTCTGATCAAGAAAATGCAGGGAATGAATTTAAGTCTTAATAGGCCATGATCCTTTTGTCATATATTTACCATTTGTGAAATTTAATTCTGATTTTTTTTTTATTTGTAATCTATGTCCTTGTAAATTGCACTAGCTGGTTTTCTTAACAGCACAGCTTTTGGCATGCCTAAATGTAAATTGATGCAGAACCTGCAAGTCTTTAACATCAGGTCACAGACCATACTTATATTTGGTCTGATCCTACATACTTGCAAAGTTTTTGTTGATAGTTCTGGGAAGTCTCATAAAGCTGTAGTGGTCTGGCATGAAGATAACAAATTCTGCAAAATGTGTGAGATCCATTTGCCATACTTCTAAAGGCCCAAGACCTCGCAGGTTAACAGCTGTGTCTCCAGGCTCTATATCATGTACCGGATTCTCAAGCGCCAGCGGGTGATTCCACACTAGTGCAGATCTGAGTTGATTCAGTGTTCTGCCAAGAGATAACACATAATTGTATAGATCCTGATTACCCTTTACATGTACACTTGGATTTGGATTAGGTGCTTCATATGGTTTGCCATACAAAATTTCGTGTGGATTTACTGACATTCCACTCCTAGGTTTAATCCTAATTCCCAACAACGCTATTGGTAAGGCCTGAGGCCATTGAATTTTTGCTTCCTGAAAATCTTGCTAAGTTGCCTTTTTAGGGTTTGATTCATTTTCTCCACCTGTCCACTAGACTGGGGTCTCCATGGGGTATGTAATTCCCATTTAATTCCCAAACATCCGCTGACTTCCTTTACTAACTGTGCAACAAAGTGTGGTCCCCTATCAGATTATATTCCCAGTGGTACCCCAAATCTAGGGATTATTTCCTTTAGTAACCATTTTACAGTTTCTTTCGCCTGGTTGGTGTGACAAGGGAAGGCTTCCGGCCATCCTGAAAAGGTATCTACCCCGACTAGTAGATATCTAAGCCCTCGAGTTCTGGGGAGTTCCGCATAATCTATTTGCCAATAATCTCCAGGTTGTATGCCGGTCTTAATTTTCCCCATTTCTATTTTTCTTTTTACTAAAGGATTATTTTTCAAACAAATTTCACACTTAGCTGTAATAGACTTTGCCATTGTTAACATCTGGACCGAGATAATTCGTTTTCTTAGATATGCTACCAATGCTTTCGCACCCCAATGACACTTCTGGTGTTCCCTCTGGAGTATTCCTCTCATGATAGTAATTGGCGCCACAGCTTGTCCATTGGTGGTTACATACCACCCAGAACTATCCTTGCTGGCTTTTACCAGACCTGCCAGTTTTTCATCTTCTATGGAATACTTAGGTGGCTCTGAAGGTAATAAATCAATTGCTCTTACCTTCTGGGAGACAAGACCCACCATTGTCCAAACTTGTCGTGCCACTGATCGAGCTGTCTGATCAGCGAGCTGATTTCCCTCAATAATTTTCGATGTTCCACTCTGATGAGCTTTACAGTGCGTGATGGCAACTCGCGATGGCTTTTGAACGGCATTAATCAAGTTTAATATTTCCTTCTGGTACTTGATATTTCTTCCTTGAGAGGAAAGTAGTCCACGCTCTTTCCAGAGAGCTCCATGCACATGAACAACACCAAATACATATTTTGGATCAGTCCAAATATTGACCCTTTTGTCCTCACTGAGCTCCAATGCCCTAGTTAGGGCAATCAACTCAGCTTTCTGTGCTGATGTGTTTGGTGGTAGGGATTTAGCTTCAATTACTGTTTTGGCAGTAGTAATCGCATATCCTGAGTACCGCACACCGCTTTCCACAAAACTACTGCCATCAGTAAAAAGTTCCAAATCCGTCTCCTCCAATGGGATATCCTTCAGATCGGGACGACTTGTGTGGGTGTATTCGATGACCTCCACACAATCATGTTCCAGATCCTCTTCTTCAGTCTCAGGGTTTAAAAACACAGCTGGATTCATTAGGTTAGTTGTTTTTAAGATAACATCATCTTGTTCTGTCAAAATCGCTTGATATTTCATCATTCTACTTGGGGAAAGCCAATGGCCACCCTTTTGTTCCAATACAGTAGTCACCATGTGGGATACAAATACTTCAATCTTTTTCCCCATGGTCAGTTTCCGAACTTCCTGGATTAATACCACGGTAGCAGCCACCGCCCGCAAGCACGCCGGCCATCCAGCACTTACCGGGTCAAGTTGTTTAGAGAAATAACCTACAGGCCTTTTCCAAGATCCCAGCCGTTGGGTTAACACTCCTAAGGCAAGTCTCTGTTGTTCGTGTATGAATAACTGAAAGTCTTTACTTAAGTCAGGTAGGCTCAAAGCAGGTGCTTTTATTAAAGCTTGTTTCAATTTTTGGAAAGCTTCTTGTTGCGGCTTTCCCCATTCTAAGGTCTTATTCTTCTGCGCCTCGTATAAAGGTTTGGCAATAAGCCCATAGTCCATGATCCAGAGTCTGCACCATCCTGTCATTCCTAGAAAAGATCTTAATTCATGTAAGTTTCGCAGTTCTGAGATAGCACAGATAGCATGCACACGGTTTATACCTAGT
This sequence comes from Columba livia, assembly GCF_036013475.1. Classification (NCBI taxonomy): domain Eukaryota; kingdom Metazoa; phylum Chordata; class Aves; order Columbiformes; family Columbidae; genus Columba; species Columba livia. The sequence goes on along the minus strand of NC_088641.1, from coordinate 12,406,540 downwards.
CTTCGCTGTCCTTGAGAAAGCTCGCATCCTAGATAGATCACAGTCATGGATGCAATCTGAGCTTTATTTTTCGACACTTTATATCCATTCATTCCTAACTGATTCAATATTTCAGTTGTTACCTGGATGCAGAGTTCTTGGGTCTCAGCAGCAATCAGAATATCATCCACATATTGCAGCAACAAATACCATTGTCGGGGAATTCTGATATGGCCTCTTGTAGTCCACTCCTCGAGTTCTTTGGCTAGTTGATTTCCAAAGATAGTCGGACTATTCTTAAATCCTTGTGGAAGGCGCGTCCAGGTTAATTGGGTCTTTCTTCCGTTGTGTGGATTTTCCCACTCGAAAGCAAATAATTTTTACTTTCCTGGTCAAGGGGTATGCAGAAGAAGGCATCTTTTAAATCAAGAACTGTAAACCATTTATATTCCTCTTCCACAGATGTTAACAAGGTATATGGATTTGCAACTACTGGATGTATATCCTTAGTGATCTGGTTTATTGTTCATAAGTCCTGGACTAGTCGATAGCTACCATCAGGTTTCTTTACTGGAAAGATTGGAGTATTATATTCTGATTCACATTCTTCTAGAACTCCATATTTCATGAATTTCTCAATCAAAGATACTACTCCTAATCTAGCTTCTAATTTCAACGGGTACTGCCTCAATTGTACTGGTTTAGCACCTTCCTTCAGCTCCACTTTCACAGGTTTAGCTGCTTTTGACCTCCCGGGTATGTCAGTTTCCCATACTGTGGGAAACACTGCGTCTTCTGCTGCCTGTGGTGTCTTTACAATGGAATTTTCCTTTAATAGTAAAATTTGTCCTACCTTTGACTCCAGAATTTTCATTACCAAATCTCCATCCTCAAATGTTATTATGGCATCTAATTTAGTCAGCAAATCTCATCCTAAAAGAGAAACTGGACAATCTGGAACATATAATAACTCATGGGTTGGTTCCTTTTCTCCAAAACACAAATCCAAGGCTTGCAGGAATGGCCGTACTTCCTCCTTCCCTGTGGCACCAACAATTGTTGTAGCTCTGTGACCCACCGCCCCCTGTAAGGAATTTAATACAGAGTAAGTGAACCTATGTCTACTAAAAATCTTACGTCCCGGTCTCCCATTTGTATTGTCACTAAGGGCTCCTTATTCTGAGTTTTCACTTTTGTGCCTTCATATAGTCAGCTATCATTACTGTATTCCCCCAACACCATAGTTTGTACCACATTTCCCGCCGCATTGGATACCTGACCTGCGGGGTTCTTAGCAGGGCATTCATTCTTCCAGTGTCCTTCCTGCTTACAATAAGTACACTGATTTATGCCAAGCCTCACAAGGGGTCTCAGGGGAGTTCCTTGGGTATTCCATGAACCACGTCCCCGACCTCCTCCTCTACTATTTCCAGCTCCCCTACCATGGACCCCTACTCCCCTGCCTTGTCCCTGGATCTAAGCCAACAAATTTTGCTTGTGACGCCTCGACTGCTCTTTTTCTCTATTATTATAAACTTTCCAAGCTGTTTCTAACATTACGTCCAAATCCCTTAATTGTACACCTTCTAATTTCTGCAATTTCTTTTGAATGTCATCTTGAGACTGTCCCAAGAAAATTAAAGCCAACTGAGTTTTTGCTTGTTCCGTTTCTATATCTAAATCCATATATCTTTTGGCAGCTTCTTTCAATCTTTCTAAAAAGGCTGAGGGAGACTCATTCTTTTCCTGCCTTACTGTCCTGGTTTTGCTAAAAACAAGTTTCTCTTTTAGTGAATTTGCCTGTCAGCTAAAGCCTTCATATTAACTGCATTTTCCTGGAGAACCAGACACATGTTTTGGTAAACCTAGCAATGGAATGCAAACTTATTGATAAGCATGGATGGACATCTCGCGAGAGGGGCGACGAGAAGCAAGCGATCAAGAAACTGACCAACTGTGTATAACATTCCATTCACGTGAATACTTCATATAAAAGTGGGAGATCACGAGGATCTCGTTGGCTTTTTCCTTTTTGCCTTTTCCCTTCTGCTTATGGCCGACATTAGAAGAGGACCTTGCTAGTCGTCCCTGCGAACTGAGGCCTAGTGAGAGACTGAATCCAGTTCTGGTTGGCTGCAGAGTCTAATCCAGGACTTTGGTTGCCGGCTCTGCAGTTGCTGAGACTTTCACGATTGGTTTTGTATATTTTGTATTATTTTCTCTATTCTTATTAGTAGCATTAGTAAAACATCTTTAATTTTTTCCAACTCTCTTCACTCTGTGCTTCTTTTCCTCCCAATCGCCTCTCCTTAGTGAAAAGGGGGGAGAGGGGGTTAACAATACATCTGCCAGGGTTTTATTGTCACCCCGCAATCTTAACCCTCGACAGATAATTGGCGCCCAACGTGGGGCCCAGAGAAAGGGGTAAATTTGAAGATTTTTGGCTTTTCTACTGCTCTGATGTACCTTTCAGTTTTCTTGGCACGGTGCCAACTCATAGAGTTGTGATACTTGCGCGTCCGTTTACTTTGAATATTATTTAGTTGTGTTAAGGCAAAGTGAATTACACTGATTTAAAGATGTTATGGCATAAGTTGTATCAGTTATTTTCTACATTGTGCTCACTGATTCCATATCTGTGTTGGGCTTTCTTCTTAAATCGAAGTATTCATTACATAACAACAAGGAACTGGACAATGGTCATGATGATACTGTGTGGTTTGTCACTGGTTTATTTCATTATACTGCAGCCGCTAATGAATTTCTACTCGCTTCTGCTTTACCTTGAAAAGCCTCCAGGAGATATTAAAGAGCAGTACGGCTCTGTGTTTGCTAATTGGTCGAGCGAATCTTTAGAAAGGCTGACTAACAATACTTTCGTTTTTTCGCTAGGACAGTTCGCAAATGTTTTAGAGAACTTTGAATATCCTTGAAGTTTTGATAGAACGGTGATGGTGTTATCTGGTTTGCTGAATGTGTGTCAGTTTGTGCTTCTGTTAAGAGAAATGGCGTTCAACAGGAGGTTTGCGTCTCTTTGTTGTCCTGAGATTTGCGGTGCGTCTTCGGAAGCTTTAGCAAAAAACACTCCGAGCCGCTCGACAAAGAGCAAAACAGAAAAAGCTGCCGCTGCAGCCACTGCTCCCCCAACGGCGGCTTCACAGGCTGAAGCTACAGCTCCTCCGCAGAGTTCCTCTGCCAAGGTCGCTGCAGATAACATTACTTCTCCAGCCTCAAAGGCTAACAAGGCAGCCCCCCCTTCTTCACACACTGGGCACTGTTGCTGCTGTAACCACTGTGACAGTCATTCCGACTCTGGAAATAAATCAAATGATGGTAAACCCATATCAGCATCAGTTGCTGGTTGTAAGAAAGTCACTAGAAAGACTACCCGTGCAGCAGATGATGGCACAGGGCCAACATCAACCCAAGGTGCATCATCAGGACAGGGAGGAGATGAAGTGACCACCACTCGGTCCTTTTCTCCAGGTGAGCTGAGAGATCTGCGAAAAGACTTTAGTCGTCGTGAAGGCGAGAATATTTTAACCTGGCTGCTCCGATGCTGGGACAATGGGGCAGAAACAATTGAATTGGAAGGTGGTGAAGCCAGGCAGCTGGGATCTCTGTCAAGAGATTCCACCATTGATAGGGCAATTTCAAGAGAGTCTAATGCCACTACTCTCTGGACCCGACTCCTGGCAGCTATGAAAGTAAGATTTCCCTACAAGGAAGATTGTATATCCAAGTTAGGGAAATGGAATACTATGGAGAGAGTTATTCAGTTCCTGAGAGAATTAGCTGTGCGAGAGATCATCTATTTTGGATCAGACAACCAAGAGGGGACAGACCCAGATAGAATCAATTGTACATGATCTTTGTGGCGCAGATTTGTACAAAGTGCACCCCCTGCATATGCTAGGTCATTGGCAGGAATGGTCTGGTCAGCTGGAGGTCAACAAGAGATTAATGAAGTGATTGAGCAGCTTCGGAATTTTGAGGACAGCCTTGCTGGTTCTCTACGGGCTTGTGTCTCTGCTGTAGAGAAACTGTGTGAAAAATCTGATGACTGGATTGAAAAGCTGTTGCAAGAAATCAAAGAACTCAGAGAAGACACATACCATTCACGACCTGCACAAACCTATGTTTCAGCTATTAGGAAAAGGCGTTTCCAATCTCGAGAGAGAGGACAGAGGCAGCCCACAAAAAGAGGTTCACTGTGGTTCTTCCTACATGAGCAGGGAGAAAACATGAATAAGTGGCATGGAAGACCTACCTCAGAACTTCAGGAACGAGTACGTGAGCTAAAAGGAAAAACTCCTAGGAAGGTGGCTGCTCCAGTTTGCAAAAGGAGCAGAAGAGATTCTGATGCTCTTGAAGGAACCTCTAATTCACACCCAGAGACTGTGCAAAACAGAAATTAGAGGTGCCCTGCCTCCAACCAGGTGGAGGAAAGGGATAACAGAGTTTATTGGACTGTACAAATACGATGGCCTGGTACAACACACCCCCAGGAGTACAAAGCTTTAGTGGACACTGATGCACAGTGCACAATAATTCCTTCTAATTATAAAGGAACGCAATCCATCAATATTGTTGGAGTGACTGGGGGATCCCAGGAACTGACTGTTGTAGAGGCTGAAATGAGCCTAACTGGAAAAAACTGGCAAAAGCATCCCATTGTGACTGGTCCAGATGCTCCGTGCATCCTTGGCATAGACTATCTCAAGAGAGGGTATTTTAAGGACCCAAAAGGGTATAGGTGGGCATTTGGTATAGCAGCTGTGGACACTGAGAAAATTGAACAGCTGTCTGATTTACCTGGTCTTTCAGATGACCCTTCTGTTGTAGCACTGCTGATGGTTGACGATCAGCAGGTGCCTATTGCTACCACGACGGTGCATCGCCGGCAATATCGCACCAACCGAGACTCTTTGATTCCTATCCAGAAGTTGATCCGTCAATTGGAAAACCAGGGTGTGATCAGTAAGACTCGCTCACCTTTTAACAGCCCAATCTGGCCAGTGCGTAAGTCTAGTGACAAGTGGAGACTAACTGTGGACTATCGTGGCCTGAATGAAGTTACACCACCACTGAGTGCTGCTGTGCCTGACATGCTAGAACTGCAATTTGAACTGGAGTCAAAGGCAGCTAAGTGGTATGCTACAATTGACATTGCTAATGCATTTTTCTCTATTCCTGTAGCAGCAGAGTGCAGGCCGCAGTTTGCTTTCACCTGGAGAGGCATTCAGTACACGTGGAATCGCTTGCCCCAGGGGTGGAAACACAGTCCTACCATCTGCCATGGACTGATCCAGACCACGCTGGAGCAAGGTAAAGCTCCAGAACACTTGCAGTATATTGATGACATCATCGTATGGGGCGACACAGCGAAAGAAGTCTTCGAGAAAGGTGAGAGAATAATTCAGATTCTTTTGGATGCTGGTTTTGCCATAAACGAAGCAAGGTCAAGGGACCTGCACGAGAGACCCATTTTTTAGGAATAAAATGGCAAGACGGCGTTATCAGATCCCAATGGATGTGATCAACAAAATTGCAGCAATGTCTCCACCTACTAATAAAAAGGAGACACAGACTTTCTTAGGCGTTGTAGGTTTTTGGAGAATGCATATTCCTGACTACAGCCAGATTGTGAGCCCTCTCTATTGAGTGACTCGTAAAAAGAACCAATTTGAGTGGGGCCCTGAACAACGACAAGCCTTTGAACAAATTAAGCGTGAGATAACTCATGCGGTGGCCCTTGGACCAGTTCGGACTGGACTACATGTTAAAAATGTGCTCTACAGTGCAGCCGGAGATAATGGACTTACCTGGAGCCTCTGGCAGAAAGTACCAGGAGAAACCCGAGGTCGACCCTTAGGTTTTTGGAGTCGAGGATACAAAGGATCTGAGGCCAACTATACTCCAACTGAAAAAGAGATACTAGCAGCATATGAAGGAGTTCGAGCTGCTTCAGAAGCGATCGGTACTGAAGCACAGCTCCTCCTGGCACCTCGACTGCCGGTGCTGAGCTGGATGTTCAAAGGGACGGTTCCCTCTCCACATCATGCAACCGAAGTTACATGGAGTAAATGGATTGCATTGATCATGCAACGAGCTCAAATTGGAAATCCCAATCGCCCAGGGATCTTAGAAGTGATTACAGACTGGCCAGAAAGTAAAGACTTTGGGATGTCTCCAGATGAGGAGGAAGTAAAACGTGCTGAAGAAGCACCACCGTATAATACTCTTTCAGAGGCTGATAAGCAGTATGCACTGTTCACAGATGGACCCTGTCATCTTGTAGGAAAAAAACGAAGGTGGAAAGCTGCTGTGTGGAGTCGCACACGACAAGTTACAGAAGCCACTGAAGGACAAGGTGACTCTAGTCAATTTGCAGAAGTGAAAGCCATCCAGCTGGCTTTGGACATCGCTGAACGAGAGAAGTGGCCAATACTTTATCTCTATACTGACTCTTGGATGGTAGCAAATGCCTTGTGGGGGTGGCTACAGCAATGGAAGAGAAGCAACTGGCAGCGCAGAGGTAAACCCATTTGGGCTGCCACACTGTGGCAAGACATTGCTGCTCGGCTAAGGAGCCTGCCTGTGAAAGGTCGTCATGTAGATGCTCATGTGCCTAAAAGTCGAGCCACCGAGGAACATCTAAACAACCAACAAGCAGATCAAGCTGCTAAGATTAAAGTAGCTGAGGTGGACTTGGACTGGCAACATAAAGGTGAACTTTTCCTAGCTCGGTGGGCCCATGATGCTTCAGGCCATCAAGGTAGAGATGCAACGTATAAATGGGCTCGCGATCGAGGGGTGGATTTAACTATGGACACAATTTCACAGGTTATTCACGAATGTGAGACTTGCGCTGAAATCAAACAAGCAAAACGGTTAAAGCCTGTATGGTATGGGGGGCGATGGTTAAAGTATAAGTATGGAGAAGCTTGGCAGATTGATTATATTACACTTCCACAAACACATCAAGGTAAGCGTTATGTACTTAGAATGGTGGAAGCAACCACTGGATGGTTGGAAACATATGCCGTACCTCATGCTACAGCCCGAAATACTATCTTGGGCCTTGAAAAGCAAGTCCTTTGGCGACATGGTACGCCAGAAAGAATTGAATCAGACAATGGGACTCATTTCAAAAACAGTATTATAGACAACTGGGCCAAAGAACATGGTATTGAATGGGTGTATCATATTCCATATCATGCACCAGCCTCTGGGAAAATTGAAAGGTACAATGGTTTGCTAAAAACTACACTAAAGGCACTTGGTGGTGGAACCTTTAAAAACTGGGATTCACATTTAGCAAAAGCCACTTGGTTGGTCAACACCAGGGGATCAACCAATCGAGCCCGGCCTGCCCAATCAGAAATTCTACGGACTGTAGGAGATAAAGTCCCTGTAGTACACATGAAAAACATGTTAGGAAAGGCAGTCTGGGTTACTCCTGCCTCAGGCAAAGGCAAACCCATTCGTGGGATTGTTTTTGCCCAGGGACCTGGCAGCACCTGGTGGGTGATGCTTAAGGATGGAGAAGTTCAGTGTGTACCTCAAGGGGATTTGAGTTTAGGTGAAAATATGCAATACTGAACTGCATAATGTGAATTGCCATGCTAACAGTGTTTAATAAGTGTTTTTCAGATCAAAACAGTGATGATGAAACCAGAGCTAGCTTCTTCGAGTGGCACCTGACAACTTCTTCGAAGTTGATGTCTTTAACCCACAAACAGTGGTCATGAGATGCACTTGTACCATTTTTCCTGCCGTGGGAGACTGTCGTGACAAAATGAACTTAATGAACTTTTTAAAGGATGGTCTACTGATTAATTACTCCTGTGTATATATGTACATATGTATATATATATATAGTAGTAGTGAGTAATTAGATTGTATTGATAGATTGTATTGATAAGGTTTAAGCATTCAGTGAATGGCATATTATAAGGGGTGGAATGTCCTGGTTTTGCTAAAAACAAGTTTCTCTTTTAGTGAATTTGCCTGTCAGCTAAAGCCTTCATATTAACTGCATTTTCCTGGAGAACCAGACACATGTTTTGGTAAACCTAGCAATGGAATGCAAACTTATTGATAAGCATGGATGGACATCTCGCAAGAGGGGCGACGAGAAGCAAGCGACCAAGAAACTGACCAACTGTGTATAACATTCCATTCACGTGAATACTTCATATAAAAGTGGGAGATCACGAGGATCTCGTTGGCTTTTTCCTTTTTGCCTTTTCCCTTCTGCTTATGGCCGACATTAGAAGAGGACCTTGCTAGTCGTCCCTGCGAACTGAGGCCTAGTGAGAGACTGAATCCAGCTCTGGTTGGCTGCAGAGTCTAATCCAGGACTTTGGTTGCCGGCTCTGCAGTTGCTGAGACTTTCAAGATTGGTTTTGTATATTTTGTATTATTTTCTCTATTCTTATTAGTAGCATTAGTAAAACATCTTTAATTTTTTCCAACTCTCTTCACTCTGTGCTTCTTTTCCTCCCAATCGCCTCTCCTTAGTGAAAAGGGGGGAGAGGGAAGGGGAAGTGTTGGGGGGGAGAGGGGGTTAACAATACATCTGCCAGGGTTTTATTGTCACCCCGCAATCTTAACCCTCGACACTTACATTATGCAATTTTGACCAATTCATTTGCTTAGGCATAGCAGTTTGAACGCCAATCAATAACCAATCCTGATATCTCCGGAGACGACATAACCCACCTCCTGTATTATAATTCCATCGGGGATCTTCTTTGGAAAGTTCTTGTCACGGAGGCAACCCACAGGTCAATTTAAGGGACAACAAGGTCCAAAAACAACTTTTATTAGACCGGCGAGGACCAGGGTTTTAGCACTCCAAAAGTGACTTAAATACAGGTTCGGATATCAGGGGAGGAAAATTATTTGAGAGGGACAGCCACTAATACAACAGGCGGTCCACAGAGTGCATGCACGTGGCTTCACTCAAAACAATGCCGGAGCCGTCCCCGAGTCCCGGAGGAGTACACACTTGCCTGAACACGGTGTGGGGTTATTTTTATAGAGATACACGTACTCGTAGTGAGTACGGAAAATGTGCACTCGCGATTCCGCGAGAGTAAATTTATAATACGCTTGCAGTCCTGCGAGAGTTATTTTACACGTGCAAATGTGCACGGAAAGAAAATACACTCATGATTGTGCAAGGGGCTCTTGGCGGCCACTCGCGATTGTGCGAGGAATAAATTTACTTGTGCAAATGTCCGCGAAAAGTATAAATATACTCGCAATCCTGCGAGAGGTTTACTTACACCCGTGACGGCGAGGCAAGCGGAGTCTCCATCCCAGGGAGGGGGCTCTCCTGGCGGCAGTGGCTAAGCTCGTACTCCAAGAGACCCCCACACAAAATGGGGCTTGGGTCTCGACGAGAGTCCCGTTTTTATCCGATCAGATCTGACTGTAGGCACTCTAGAAGCTTCTCTGCACCCCCCACATTGGCTGTGGGTGCCCCTGAAGCCTCCAAACATCCCCCACACTGGGCGCGGCTCAGTGTGCCTTGGCACTCCCCTCTTCTAATGTCCCAGGAGCCAGGGTGCTCTGGGCCAAACAAAAGAAGCTGTTAGCCTCAAGTAGCAGAGGAAGAGGGAGATGTGCCATACTGAAGGAGGGAGGGGGGTTGCAATCTGCCACAGTTCTCATCAACATTGCCCTCTACTTTCCCATTCCGGATATCTTCTCTCACTTTATCCCTTGCAACCCGTATAACCATATCTTTTTCTGTAGAATCCATTAATGTATCCAAAATAACTTGTAAATCAACCCAATCAGGATTCTGCGTCTTAATTATCATCTTAATTACTTTTGCAACCTTATCTGGGTTTTCCCGATAAGGACCAGCCGATTGCTTCCAGATTACTAAATCCCCTGGCGAGAACGGGACTTTTACATAGACTGGTTCCCCCCCAACACCTACCGCCTGCCGCAGGGGTGCTATTACATTTGATGATCCTCCCCCCTTTTGCGTTTCCTTTTCTTTTTCCCTGTTTCTAGTTCGGTGAGACACTGGGGTTACCATTACCCCTTTTACAACGGTTATTACCTCCTTATCATCACTTGAGTCATCATCACTATCAGCAAGAGGGATAGGCGCAGAGGGTCTAGCTGATACCGTTTCCTCAGAAGGCGCAACATCGAGACACAGTAAATCTGTCTTTGAATCATTACCACTGCTATTTTCCACAGCCAAATGTGTCATACATTTCTTTTCCATTTTACATCCCGTACACTTATTTTCGTTATTACTCTGCACTAACATCAGTCCGCAACCCTTTCTCCAATCATGCTGTCGTTCAAGATAGAAAAAGAGATCAACATATTGAACTTCGTCCCATTTGCCCTTTCTCTGACAGAACCTCATTAACTCAGCAATAATTTCATGATTCAGAGTCCCCTCCGGTGGCCACTGTACTTCATTAGGTAGTTTATATTCAGGCCACCAGTGAGTACAATATTCAATTAACTTCTTTTTATGCATAGACTGTCCAAACCCAGCCTCCTTCCAATGTTTCAATAAACAATTCAACGGTGATACTTTTGAATTAGACATAATATCAAAAACAAACGCAAATACAGGGACCAAACCAAATCAAACCAAATAAAAACAAATACAAGAACCAGACCAGAACAAATTCAGAAACCAGGATTCAGGAACCAGACTACAATAAATTCAGAAACCAGGATTCAGGAACCAGACCAAATGCCAAACCTGCAGAGGTTTCCCTCTGTCTGACGGACGGCACCTATAGGCTTTACCGATCGGTAGCTCCCTGCCCAACCGAGCGTGGCTTTCACCGCATCTGACCGGCAGGCTTCCAGGACCAGACCAGATATTGGGTACCAAAATAATAATGAAAGCACCTTCTTACCAATCAGAGGTCCGTCGAGAGCAGTGGAGGGTCGGTCACGTCCTATGCACTCCCCAAGAATACCTCGGTGCTAGCCGGAGCAGGATCAAGACGCGATCCACCTCAGCAGTGCCCACGAGGTCCCACCTGGGTCGCCAAAATGTTAGCAAACGAGACACATAACCACGGACGTAGTTATATGCGGTGCTTTTATTTCAGCGCTGGGAAACCAGGGGTTCGCACCCAAAGCTGGCTTTGACCACTGATTCGAACTTCACTACATTTATACAATTTGGTTACATACATATTCATTAGGGTTACAACGTATGTATTGCATATTCATCAGATTACACAACTATTTCACAATATCAGTTGCAACACCTTGGAACTACTCTAAGCATGCGCAGTGTCCTCTGGTGGTCGTTCAGGGGGTCTTCAGGATGAAGTAAGGAGTCTTCTTCACCTGTGTACTTTTCACCTTTTGTCACTGCACATGCTCACTATTCCTATATTCATTGTGAAATCATGTAAAATTCTTGGATTTCTTAGATGTGCATCCTCAGCACATCCTATCCTTTCAAGATAAGGACTAACTGAGGACTAACTTTCAGTTCTCTATTCTCAGACTAAGATAAGAACTTGTATACAACCTGTGAGACTTCAAGATAAGGTGAGAATCTTGGATACAGTTTACAAAAACAAAATACAGCTCCCGAGACTAGTTACAACTATAACAAGCACAGGACAAAACAATGTTATGTGCATCAATCTCAGGGGTATGAAATTGTTTCTGTAAAACACTAGCTGATTGATGGAAAAAATCATGTGAGCGACGAGTTTGAGCAAACCTGTCTATGGAAGGGCCTGTCCAAGCAGGTGCAACTAACTTATCTGCGTGCTGATTACCTTCAGCTAAGCTAGTAGCAATTCCTGTATGACTTCTGATATGAGTGATAAAATAACGATGTGTTCGCTGATTCAGTAAATCCCATAAAACTTTAAATAGTCTGTACTGTAGTGAAGTGTCAACATTCTTCAAAACTGCTCTTTCTAACCGCAATACAACCCCTACAACATACAGCAAATCACATACTACATTTACAGGTTGTTTGTCCCATATCTTAAAGACTTGAATTACTGCTTATAGTTCTAATAGTTGAACTGAACCCTCTAGATCAGTTAGCACAAGATCCTTCCATTTTCCCTTTTCCTGCTTTGTTATTGCAGCTTTCTGTGAACGACCTCCTGCATTTGTAAAAACATTGATACCTCTTACCGGATTCAGAGACAGAAGAGGCATCCGTTCTATTTGAAATGTTGGTAACCACCCCATAAGCTTATGTGGAGGGTAATGCACTCTTATTGGTCTTGAGTAATCTAACATTGCAGACTGTAGAGCTATAGAATTCTGTAATGCCCATTGCAAATATTCAGCTAACAAAGGTATGACTACATAATCTGGTTCTTTTCCACTTATTTCCACTATGCAGGACCGACCTTTTATTATCAATTGTGCAAATGTTTCTATTCTGGTAACTACTGATCATTTGGGTTGAATTGAGAGAAACAGCCACTCCAAAATTCTGAGTGAGTCAGATTCTTTTGCCCACTGCATGATCAAAGCAAAAGGATGTGCAGAGTTATTAATAATCATTAATCCAATTTCTTGTTCTGGATCCCATCTGTATGTATAATGATTGGAAATTTTTTGCATAATGTTCACTAATGCTTGCTGTACTTGAGCATTTGTTGAGCGTGGAGCATCAGCCCCACCTCCTCCCTGCAATAATTTAGCAATTGGCAGTAAATCATCATTTGTAATACCACAACAGGTACGAATCAAATTCAAATCACCCATCATTTTTCGAACATCATTTAGGGTCTGAATGTCAGTCCTGATAGTCAATTTTTGTGGATGAACCGTAGCCTTAGTAATTTCCCGGCCTAAGTATTTCCAAGGCTGTGTTTGCTGAATTTTTTCTGGTGCAATTTTTAAACCTCTGGTCCCTAACTCTTTTTCTAGTTCTGCAACTATCAATTCTATTTGTAGCAATTTTCTAGCAATCAAAATATCATCCATGTGATGATATATGATAAATTTTCTGTGTTTGTCATGTAGAGGCGCCAATGCCCAAGCAACATATGACTGACACATAGTAGGTGAATTTTTCATGCCCTGGGGTAAAACAACCCAATGATATCTTTTCATAGGTTCTTGCTTATTGACTGATGGTACTGAGAAAGCAAATTTTTCGTAATCATCCTCATGTAATGGAATTGTAAAGAAACAATCGTTCAGTTCTGTTACTAACACATCCCACTCCTGTGGAATCATGTTAGGGGATGGCAAGCCAGGCTGTAGCATTCCTATGTTTTCCATTACTTCATTAACTTTTCTGAGGTCATGCAGAAGACACCACTTTCCACTCTTTTTTGGAACTGTAAAAATTGGAGTGTTCCACGGACTCATGGAAGGTTGAATGTGTCCTAACTGTAACTGTTCTGAAACTAAGTCAATAATTCAGGCGATCTTTTCACTTGATAGCAGCCACTGATCAACCTACACTGGAGTCTCTGTTTTCCATTTTAATTTTAGGATTGGTCGCCCTTCAGTGGCCGCTGTCAAAAATTTTTTGTCCCAGTTGTAATTATTGCTCCTAACTAAGAACATCCCTTCCTAATAGACAAATAGGAAGTGGCATGACGTAGGGTCGTACATTGCAATGACTGCCATCCTCTACAATACCTGAATAGGCTTTGCACTTATTTTTGTAGCTTGCACACCACCCACACCCATGACCGGTAAGCTCAGAGTTTCTAACTGCCAGTTAGAAAGCCATTGTTCTAGGCTGACGATAGTAACATCTGCACCAGTGTCTATAAGCATTAACAGACAAAGTTTTCCTCCATCAGGATGTGACAATGTCACCCGTTGTGTAGGTTTTTTCTTTTGAATTTCCAATGCCAGATAGAGTTCAGGAGGTCCGGTAGAACCAAAACCTCCATCACCATGTTCCATGTGTTGAACTTTTGGAATTGCTGAATAGAAAGGAATTAACTGTCCAATTTTTGACCCTTTCAGAATATGAACTGGAAGAAAAAGTGTCCATACCATAATAGAAATCACTCCAGTAAAATCAGCATCTATTATTCCTGGTAAAACAGAAACTCCTTTTCTGGATGTAGATCATCTCCCTAGCAGTAGTGCACTCGACCCCTGACCCAAAGGTCCGTGCGTTTCCGTAGGTATGCAGCAAACCTGTGAGTCCACCAGGGTTGCCTCTACTGCTGTTGAGACATCCACTCCTGCACTCCCCGAGGTGGCGGCGGTGGCGATGCTGTCCAAACAGCCTGCCTGCAAGGGTTGCTGTTTTGTTTCATCGCGCTGCCCCTCCCCGTGCTCAGTGATCCGTTTCCCAAAGGCCTACCATCTTTAGTAAACCTTGATCTGCAATCCACAGCCCTATGTCCAAAATTTTGACAATGAGTACAGACGCCTCTGTTAGCACTACTTGATTTTTTTGCCAGTTGCCTTGGCTTTGCTTTACACTGCACCCTTACGTGACCTGATCTTCCATAATTATAACACGAAGGTCCTGATTCCTGTTTACCTTTTTGAATCAACGGCTTTATAGCTGCTGCAAAAGCACTAGCCATATAACCAGCTTGCTCTTCTGGTGTACTCACCCTTGAACATGCCTCCAGCATATCAATTAAAGTTGAATTCTTTGGCATCGCCTGTAAAATACACTTACAAGCAGGATTAGCATTGTCCACAGCTAAAGTCATGAGCAGTGATTCATGAACCGGATCAGTTAACTGTGACCTTTCCAACGCATCATGCAAATGCTCTGAAAATGCCATGTAAGGCTCATTTTGACCTTGTTTAACAGTAGTATACGGAGGTATAACTTTTCCATCCTCAGGCAGTGTTTTCAATGCTTCCCTAGCTAAGTTCATTGACTGATGCAATATTGGCGCAAGCAATCTAGCTTGTCTTTGTACATCAGCAAAATCTCCCTGACTTGAGAGCATATCAACTGTCACTGTTTTTAATGGATCTCCATCACCCCTGTCTAGATTTTGTATTGCTGCTTGCTGTATCAAATCATACCAACGTGTTCGCCAGAGTAGCTGCTGAATTGGTGTTAGTATCATTTGCACCAACGTACGCGAATCTGAAGGAGTCATAAGATTAGTAGTAAAAATATTGACAATAAATGCTTGAGTATAAGGTGACTGTAACCCATGTTTTTTTACCGATTTCCTCGCCTCCTTAATTATTTCCCAGGGAATAGCAGCCAAGTAATTAGGTTTCTGTCTCCCATCCTTCCCTGTACCTCCCAGTATTACTGGATACTCAGACAGTAAAACTTCCCCCTCAAGCAATGTATTTTTTATAACACCCTGCCACCTCATGGTAGGATTGCCAACTGCAACACCCACAGCACCTCCCACTTCCCCCCCAAAATGCTTATCAGAAATGTTCTGTTCCAGTCTATGTATTATCATGTCTTCTCTGTTCATTTGATCTTCTAAATAAGCTTGTTGAATCTGTTGTTGTCTCTCCAAACCTTCCAGTTTCCGAATAAGCACTTGGGCCCATTTAGGCTTATCAGGAAACCCAGGATGAATCAGAGGTTCAGGAGTAGGTGGTGTAGACAGTGACAGAGGAGGAGAAAATAGTTTCTTCTTCGCTGAGTCGATCAGTGCGTTTTGATCAATTTCCATGTTCTCAGTACACTGGCTCTGTTTTTTCGGTGATTCTTCTTTCAAGAGAGGTGCAGGCGGTTCCTCTATCGGAACTTCCTCTGGGATTGAATACTTTGTTGGATCGCAAGCAAAAACTTGCAACTTAGTTGGCATTTGAGCTGGAAATGCCTGTTTTGAGTCACTAATGCTCATAACAGTCTATTCATCTTTTGTCAGACTTAATGCTGCGAATGCGCCTTGTATAACAGTATTTTCAGCTTTTAATAGCTTCAGTGTAGTAATTATCAGTTGCCAGGCGGTTACAAGGCCAAGAATATCTTTTTCACTGCAACTGATCACCTCCCACAACACAGTTCCCACTTTTTCCCAAGTCTCTATTTGAAAAGCTCCTGACGGATCGGCAGGAAACCCATTGCCTCTGCACCAAATTAATAGTCTTTTGAGGTTACTCTCCTCATATTTCACCCCTCTAATAGAGAGGATATGCGAGAGAAGATGCAGTATTGCTGCTGCTTCTTCTGCCCCATTTCCTCTTGCCCCCAGCTGCTCACCTCTTTGGGTGTCCATTGCAACGATGTCGGATCCTCTATTCCTCCTCCATCGCTTCCGTAGCGATCAATTGGGAGGCATGCAGCCCGCAGACCATGTCCTGGTCATGGTCCAGCCATGCTGTCTCCAGCTGGGGCTCATTCCTTGCAGCAGTCGTCCCCTTGCCATGAATTCTCCTTGCGGTCATGTCGGGGTCACCACTTGTGAGGGCAAAAACTCATGGACTCCAAACAATCTAATGTGAATTTAAGCGAAGCCATTTATTACAGAAACAAGCTTCTTTACATATGCAGTTATTTCCTGATCACGTGTCCACGCTCCAAGCATGCATTAACTGATTGGATATTGTCTATGTTCACGAGCTGTCCACACGCCCAAGTCTCACTGCTAATAGGTCTGTTGATTTACGTCGTGTTGCTGCCCTGTAACTGATGAACTGTTTTACTCCCACAGCAGATCCTGTTTCCAACTTTCCGAGGTGGCCTTGAAATTCCTTTGGGCCTGGCTAGTTCAGTAACAAATCTCCATCTAACAGAAACCCATCCACACATTAACTTCAAGAAAATACCTCAAACCTCCCACACCTATGCATTCAAATACTTAGAATATGTGTGTAGAATATATGTGTTAGAAAAGTGGATGCAATTAACTAACCTTCTACACTCTTTCTTAATGTACTACATGAATTTTAATTGAAATTGCTTTTTTTACTGAATGAAAATAATTACAGACTAAAGAGAACTCATCCAAGTCTGTGGTCACAGCAGGCATACAATTTCATGGAAAAAATCACTTAATATTGACAACCATATCTGTTAAGTGAACATGACTTATAAACAGAGACTCTGACAGTAGCTAAAGTTTCAAGGACTTTATAAGTGAAATGAATAAATATTCTGTACATCTGAACTCCTGTTAAAAAGGGGCTCCCAAAGGGGCTCTTAAGTATCAACTCCTTCATGAAAGCATATGAGGCATCTTATATGTGCTTGAATACAAAGGCTTTTTTATGTTTTAAGAACACTGTATCATTTCCAGACTAAAAACTAAGCATAAAAAAAATGCTCTACCTACACCTGAGGAGAAAATATTGCTACCAGGATTGGGAATGAATCTTGCTCCTCCTGGACTGTAGCTATTACCATTGCCATTGCCACTGCTACTAGAAAGGAATCCATTTCCTCTTGTCCTGCCACCATCTCCAATGGGAGATTTACACAAAGTCTGTGGTATTCATGTATTAAACAGGAATATGCAGGGAAGTATAAAGTAAATCAACCCTTCACCAAAACCATCTTATAAGGAAGATATGGTTCTTTGTACACTGAAAAAAACAGAATACTGGCTCCTCGTTTCCTTATATATTCCCTCTCCCACTCCTAAAATCAAGGGGATTCCACAGTTGTGGCAGGTGTTATTTAAGGAAGGACACTTGGAATAATAAAAGGAAATGTTATATTTTACTTTTAGCCATTTGTTGAAACCTTTTCATTGATGCATTTGCAAAATACTGTAACTCCTGGGTCCCTCAGAGATCCTCAGATAGATACACTGAAAATACATTTCACCAGGGGTGTGGAATACTGTTATATGTGAGCACAGCACTGAAAGAATAAGTCAAATAGTGACGCATTTCTAGTTCAAAGTAACATGAAATTTTATGGAAAGACAACAGCCGCTCCTTTAAATGAATTATGGACCTTCAGAGTAATTTCTTTTTGGAGCTTGACTTGCAGCAGCACTGCATTTTGGTGAACCTACCAGGAAGTTGCTGTGCACAGCAACTATTCACCAAGTTGGAGAAACATGTACTTAACCTCTGATCTGGAAGTTAATTTAAAATTTAAACAAAAACCAATAACATGAAGTCTCTGTATAACTTTTCTTATTTATTTCACATAAGTACTAAAAAGTTTTAAAAGCTGTATTAAACAAACAAACAAACAAACAAAAACACATGCACAAGAAAACCCAAACCAAAACAAATAAACAAAAAAAAGACCAACAACTATGTGAGATGACCAAGACCAATCTATTCCACATTTCGCTTACTGCAGGATCAAGTATTTACAGTGACACTAATCTTGCACTAACATAAAATCGAATTAATCTTTCCTTCCAGTCATGACAAATTCTTAATTCCTTTCATAGACTATTTTGTGGAATGAACTAGGTACTTTTTCTCTAGTGGCTTGGTCAAAGATCAGTGCAGCAATACCGGAAAGAATAAAACCCCTTGGATACCAGACACTGCTATTTCAGACGTTGTGGATGAGTATTTAGAATGAAGCAAATAGCTCCCCTTGGAAAATCTGTCCAAGTAAGGAATCTCCAATACCTGGGAAACATTGACGTAGGACAATTATCCGTTCTCCTTTAATAAGACCATATTTTCATCTAGATCACATCTATCCTTAATAACAATGGGTAGTGCTTGCTAATAGCATTACCAAAATCAGTACAAGATCATTCAACTTGTATGAGAACAATAAGGATAAGCCAATAATAAAAAACCTGGAAAAAAATATTAACAACTAAATGGCATATGCCATAGCCTGCTCTGCTATCGAACAATCAAAAATGGATGGTAAGTACATGTTTCAATGGGATGACAATAAAATAATTAGTACATTTATTTCAGTTTGCTAAACAAAACACTTTGAAAAGAAATGTTGGTCTTTAGTGTTAGAATATGATAAACTTATAATTCTTTTAAAGGAACACTACTGAATTGATCAATTTGTAATTTTTTTGCTCACATTATAGCTTGAAAAATATATCTCATAATGACTACAGGAAGTTCCTATAATTAAGCACCAGAAAAAATGCACCAAGCCCTCTTTCGTTTGTTCACTTTAAAAACTTACAGATTGTGAACAGCTTAACAGAATCAAGTTAATATAAAAGACAGATACACACACACACAGAGGCAATTGCATAAAAGGAAAAAAACAACAACAACAAAAATACCCCAAGCAGTTAGTTCATTTCTACAAAATTCATATTGCATGTAGCCTCATGCTTATGTCATTAGGCTCTGTATGAAAAAATAGCCAAGCAATCTGTATAGTACCTTTTCCTCCCATGAGTCATTTCACTGAAATTAACAGTATTCAAAGACAAAAAAAAAAAAAAAAATTTGTACTGGCAACAGAATTCAGCTATTTTTTTTCATCAGAGTCTTTTCCCAAACTTTAATAAGAGCAATAAAACAACAGTACACAAGAGGTAGAAAATAAGAAACCCTGACATGACATAAATCTGCATAAAATGTAGACAATTATTATCAAAAATGTACATCTTAAGCACCAATATTTTTAAGATCACAGTCCCTCACTTCAGTCTAAGAAGTATGTTTAAGATGTCTTTTGAAATTCAGCTGGAATCAGGAAGTTTCATTCAGCTTTAAATTTTTATTTTTTTTTTTTTAAAAAAAAAAAGGTAAAGTCCAGAAGATTTCACTGAAATGGGCTCTAGAATGTGAAGCAAATAGCCCGGCACTATAAAATATGTGTGATGGAAGGCATGCAGGGAGACAAATACTTCCTTTCTATCTTATTAAAAGGATTATCCTTATTAAAGGATTATTTACTCTCACACTTTAAATCAATTAGAAGTGTAAAAATTGTTTTGTCTCTCTAATTAAAAAAAAAATAATCTGAGATTTAACATTGCTTAACATGAATTGTTGAACAGCAGAGACCAAGAGTGGTCCAAGAAGCAGCATTAGGCTTTGTCAGTAAGATACTCATCCTAAACTTCTGGATGGTGGACCTATGGGTCTCCCCCATGCTCATTTTCACAGGCTTTTTCCACTCAAGCTGCCTTCTTAGGATAGAATTGGGGCAAAAACAATATACAAAAAAATATGTGGACAGGCTGGAGAAGTTCCAGAGAAGGGCCACAAAGACGATCAAAGGACTGGGAAACCTGCCAAATAAGAAAAGGCTGAGAGGACTGGGCTTATTCAGCCTTGAGAAAAGAAGGCTTAGGGGAGACCTCATCACCATGTTCCAGTATTTAAAGGGCGACTACAAAGAAGGTGGAGACTCCCTTTTTACAAGGCGTCTCATGGACAAGATAAGGGGTAATGAGTACAAGTTACTCCTGGGGAGATTCCGATTGGACGCAAGAGGGAAATTTTTCACAATGAGAGCAATCAGCCATTGCAATAATGTCCCCAGGGAAGTGGTGGATTCCCCAACACTGGACACATTTAAGATTCAGCTGGACAGGGTGCCAGATCATCTTGTCTAGACCATGCTTTTGTCAAGAAAGGTTGGATCAGATGATCCTTGTGGTCCCTTCCAACCTGGTATTCTATGAAAAACATTTATCTACCTCCTGAACGTGTAAGCAGCTGAGTTGCAGACAGAATTAGGGCTTCGCTCAAGTCATATCCTCAGTGTATTTGCAATGCACAAGTCTGCTCAAGTTCATGGGAAATCCAGCTAATGCAAAAGATAAATAAATACAAATAGAAGCTAGACACAAACATATAAAAAGGCTACTATGACAAAAAATGAGATATTTCACATAAATGTCACATCAGTAACTTTTTAATTCAATTAATTTTTCCTTGTGTAGCTGAAAACCTCATTAAAGCACAATATTTTCAGTAGTAGTATGAGCTCCAATGAGTGCTTTCAAGTATCTAACCACCATCCATACAGAAAGAATATAAGGGATAGTATGCTTTCTTGGTAATTTTCACAACTAAACTAAGGAAAGTGGATTTATTATGACAAATGTTCTTCTTTTTTCTATTAAAGCTCAAATTTAATAAGCCAGAAATTATTTAGCACACTTGTATTTCCCTTTGAATATGTCTTGAACTCTAATTAGTTTCAATGGGAACCATGTATGTGCTAAGGGTAGACTGTATAACTATATTTTTATTGGTGCCATGTGAAAAATTATATAAACATGTCAGTAATTTATCATATTCTGGTTCCATCAAGGATCCTAAATATTTTACTGTCACACTCCTGAATGCTGACTAGAAGAAAAACTCAATTACAATAACTAAGCAAATCTTAAGTCCTAAAGTGGGAAGAAGAAAGCAATTCATATTAATGATAAATCCATTCTTAGCTATTCTCTTAAGTAATGCAAGCAAACTATACACCAATACTGTAAACATTCAGGAGAACAAGAACATTCATACACATGTTCATTTAAGGGAAGGAGATTCTGTGAACTAAGGTTCTGCCTTAGCAGACTAGGGCACAAGATTCGGGTGGTAACTATAGAAAATGGACTGTAAAACATGCCAAAATCTATACAAATTTTGAAGATATTGGAAACCATAGGATCTCAGTATCCCCAAGACCAGACACAATAGATTTGAAGCTTGGCACACCTAAAATGAACCTGGAAAACAAAAACTGACTACACTGTGCAAAAAATTATCAATGTGAATTCATGTGCAGGTCTTGTGTTGCTACTGATACATCATTTACCTATAATTCAGATTTCCCATCTATAACATGAGAACAAAGTGCTTTAAGATGACTTAAAATAGTATCTTTTCAGGCTCTTATGTGAGACAATTGTTAATGGTTTCTTACATGTGGAGGGGTTTTGATAGATAAAGATTTGTTGCTGAATTAGTCAGGCTCAAAGGAACCTCAAGGCCGCTTCAAGAAGCTGAGAACAGAATCTGCTGTGAGAAAGAGGGGCGTTCCTCAATCAGCGGGGTCCTGGCGTGGCGTGAATCATCGGACGTATCATCAGTGAGACTCCAGCGCATGGACAGCCCATATACTCATTCAGTGAATCCATGCTTGGAGCGTGGACAAGTGATTAGAATATAGTTGCATATATAAGGAGGCTTGTTTCTGTAATAAATGGCTTTTGCGTGATTCACATTGAATCGGAATGTTTGCTGAGTCCTTTATCGCTCCAACAAATGGTGACCCCGACGTGATACTCTGAATGGCGTACCACTAAGATCGGGGAAAAGCCTGAAGCAGCCCAGCCGGAGGCGGATCAGCTGGACTGAGAACCGGGCGGAGGCGTACGGACGTTCCGCAGATAAATTTTGTTGAAGAAGGCCTCGGAAAAGGTGAGCGGCTAGGAGCAGGAGGAGGGAAGAGTGAAGTTATGGGGCAAAATATATCCTCAGAGGAAGAAGCTATAGTTAAACTCCTCCTGCATATTCCCTCTATGAGAGGACTTAAATAGGAAGAAAGTAACATATGTAGACTATTAATTTGGTGTAGAATTAACGGCTACCCGGGAGAAAACGAGAAGGCTTTTAAATGTTAACTTTGGGACGATAAAGGGCAGAAATTATGGAATAAGGTCAGCAGTGGAGATGATAAAGAAACTAAATCATTAGTGATTACATGGAAGCTTATCATTTCCACCTTAAAAGACTTAAAGGCTGAGCGGGTTGCCATTGCCAGAATTTTTCCAGCGTTGCAGCCTGATAACAAACCTAAAAATGACTGTGAAGTTTACCCGGATCGTCTCTTTTGACTCCCTCCCCACTCCATCCCCTGTTGTACCGTCGGCACCCCCGATGATACATCAGTCTGGGGCGGAGGGAGGAAAATTACCGAGTGGATGGACTCCTATACCATTACCCGACTCCAGAGAGATCAAGAAGTCCAAAGGACTGGAATCAGACAATTTGTCAAAAGAACTGCTGAAAGCTGAGAATGCTAAAGTCGTAAATAAGTGGAATATCAGTCCTTTTACTGATTCGTGTCCGCCTTTACCGCCTTCTACCCCTCTAACTCCTACAAAAGAGCAGAAGGAGTCGTCGGATAAGAACTGGGCAAAAGAACTGTGTGAAAGATCAGATCAGCTATTAGTGAGTGAATCCAACAGTCAGCAATGCGGTCATGCTGATCGTGACGGGAAAGGGGATGAGCTTGGGGACTCAAGTTATACGAATAATTATGATGCTAGAAAGTATTGCCGAGAATGTGCACTGTTCCGAACCCCCCTGTTGCTAATGATTCTCCAGCACCGTTCAAGTCCGTGTTATCTGATGACTCAGAAGAGGATGAGGGTTTGCAGCATTTTTCTTGAAAAGTTAAGTATGTGTACGAGCTGCCCCGAGATCAGATAAGAACCATGAAAAACTCAAGCAAAATTAGACCTATGCAATGTAACAGCTATAGATCATTTAGGACAGAACGATGGGGATTCGTTGAAAGGGGCAGGTATCCCACAATTCCTGGAAGAGACACTAATTGACACACCACAACTACAGGCACGATATGTTTCTGAAACCGTGAGGCAGTCAACAGATCTTGCATATCAAGCTATGAGAGAGGTGCCTGAAACCAACAAAGCAGCCAAATCATTTGCAACTATTAATCAGGGTCCCAATGAGAATTACATGCAATTTATTGACCACCTTCAAGAGGCCATCAGTAAGCAGGTCGAAAACTTAGAAGCTAAGGAAGCACTAGTGTGTAGATTAGCAGTACAGAATGCTAATGTTTGCTATCAACATGTTATTTGCGAGTTTTACAGTACATATTATGTGCTCCTGTGTATTGCCTCTCTGAAAATCAAGCAGCTTGTCAGGAATGTGAGTTAATTGTTTCACTAGTTGTTTTTAAGTGCGCCGTAAAACCTTCTCCCCGCTTTTCCCATTCACGCTGCAAGCAGCCCTGTGCCTTCCTCCCCTCCTCCCCCTCCTCTCAAGGTTTTTACTTGCAAGATGGGGTCAGGAATTATTGTTTTCAGTTGTGTTCCTAAAAAATCAGTATTGGAAGGTGTTTAATATCTTAGGAAAGCACTCGGAATTATAAGGAAGGAAGATCTTGTTAAATATTGAAATCAGTGTTGGCTGCTGTATAAGTTAAATGATTGGGAAAAGTGTCTGGAGAATAGAATCTTGTTGCGACTAATGTTGTTTTTGAGGCCAGAAGAGCAGGACAACATAAATCTCTACAAGAAATCATTAAATCATTTCAGACAGTTTTACAGGCAGGGCGATTTGAACTTCAACAAGCTGAGACAGTCAACTGATAACACACAGGTCAGAAAACTTGTTAAAGTCTGCAAGATGCTTTCCTTATTAACCTGTTTTCTTTGTGGGTATCTGTTTAAGCATGTTGCAATTTTGGTAGGTCTTTGCTATATGGTACGATAAGTTCACAGTCTGTTAAATCATGAGAATCCGTTGACTCAAAATGTGGATTTTGTGATAATACAGAAGTTCATGAGTAATTTAGTTCTTTACTGCCTGAATGCGATGGTAAAATTTTGCATGTAGTAACTGTTATTTTTCTCTCCAGCATGCTACCTTTATTCCAGCATTCAGACTTGCGCAACTCTGTGACAGGCTGTGTCTCATCTCAGTGTGCTGGATTTGGCTTTTCCGTATGCAAACCATGTAAAGAATCCTGGTTTTGGGATAACAGCTGTAGCGCACCAGATGAGACACTAAAAATTAAAAAAAAAAAAAAGCAAGCCTTGCCCAGTCCAGCTCGCTGCGGCGGCAGGGGAGCGGGTGCTGATTGGGCTCCAGCGCGCACTAACCTATTTTGTCAGGGAGACCCAGAGGTACCTCCACCTGGCTGAGCAGTAAGCGGCCCAAAGGTGCAATGCAAAAATTGAGATATTGTCTTAAATTAGTGTGACTGTGATCCATCTGCATATTTGAACTGGGTATTTGGTTTTCACATCTGAGCTCAGTATTTTAGTTTGCATATTCATATTTGGTACCAAAAGAATCTTGTTTGGGGAGAGAACTACAAAATGGGAACCGGTTCCACTGCTAAAATTCCACCTTGCCCCCTCTTAGGATGCATCCTTACACATTAGAGTAATTGCTTATATTGTTAGAAAAGCATTTAAGTTGTTAAAATGCCATGATAGATGTGAATTTGGAAGAGGTTGTATTTAAAAGTTGCTAGAATATTAATTGATTTGGATCTAGGAAAATAGAATAATGGATTTATGTTTATTATATTGGTTTATACTGTTTTTTGACATTTCTAAATTGTAAAAGGTGAATGGAGCTAAGGAATGTAACTATTGCTGAGCTACTTGAAATTGCATATAAAGTGTATTATGGTTGGAATTAAATGGGAAAACGAAAGGGCAAAATATCCCAGGCCTGTGTGCAGCTCATTGTAACTGAGCAGTTTCCCAGAGCCTCCTACTTCGTACCAGCCATTATGCCAACTGCATGACCTTGCTTATATCTAAAGTGCAGCAAGAAGAGAAAGAAAAAAAAAAATATGGAAAAACCTGGCTGCCCGCTTTTAAAGCAGTGAAACGGGGATTCTCTCTCCCCCCCACTGCAGCGATGTAATACTGAATGGAGCAGTCCAAGGGTGAAGTTTAAAGGCATCATTAGCAGACCCATAGTTATAATGAAGCTGGGAAATTAAACCAAAAAAAAAAAAAATTTGAATAGGCTTATTCTGTGGTAATTAGTTGTAAGAGACTTCTTAGTAAATACACCATGCTAGTTTTTGAGGTCATGAGAGAGAACGAAAGAAAGGCCGTTTTTTGAGACAAATGGAATGCCAAATTCGGAACAAAGTTTTAATACATGAATTCTTGTAGTTGCCAGAATGTCCTATACCTCTCTTAGGTTAAGATTTGTTAAGTAAATTGTAAGCTCAAACAACGTTTTCTGAGATTTCTGTTTAGTTGCATGGCCTACAAGAAGCTGCTTGGATGGTGCAGATCTGCTTGCTGCAAGTGAGAAATCTCCAAGGAAATTTCAAATGCTGTATTTCCACTAGTATTAACAGCCAATGTTTTGATAAAGCAAATACTACACTGAGAAATCTGAAACAGGACTTCGATCTGTTAAGGGAAAACAATATCCAATAAATATGACAGCCAAAATGGAGTTGGAAACTTAGAGGAATAAATTTCTGAAAACCTTACAGGCTGACTGCATTCGACTGGACTTGCAGATTTATCTATGAAACAACCTGTGGCTATTGTGGGACAGTATGATGAGAATGCTAACAGACTGATATACCAATTGTCACTCTAATCAAGAAAATGCAGGGAATGAATTTAAGTCTTAATAGGCCATGATCCTGTTGTCATATATGTACCATTTGTGAAATTTAATTCTGACTTTTTTTTAATTTGTAATCTATGTCTTTGTAAATTGTACTAGCTGGTTTTCTTAACAGCACATCTTTTGGCATGCATAAATGTAAATTGCTGCAGAACCTGCAAGTCTTTAACATCAGGTCATACTTATATTTGGTCTGATCCTACATACTTGCAAAGTTTTTGTTGATGGTCCTGGGAAGTCTCATAAAGCTGTAGTGGTTTGGTGTGAAGATAACAATTGGCATCATTCTGTAAAAATTATTGAAGGTTCAACCCAATTAGCAGAAATTGGCACAGCTTTAAATTACTTAGAGATTTTTAAGGAGGAACCTCTAAATTTGATTTGTGATTTTGAGTACATAGTCAAGATCCAACACACGTATCTGGTTCTGAACTTTGTTTGTTTGTTTGTTTGTTTTTTAAAAAGGGGGGGGAAGTATGGGAAACACCACAAAACCAATTGTCAAAAGCATTGTATGTGATGAAATAATTTGCAAGTATGACCCAAAACCATGCTAAATCAGAAAGAACCTACATTAGTTATGGTCAAATTACTAGTCAGTGAAAAAGGCCTCATCAATTGATAACCTGGGGAAAAGGTTATGTTTGTGTCATTACAGGCCGAGGATTGAAGTGGATTCAACAAAGATTCAACGGATGCAGATGGACAGGAGGGAGATAAGTTGTGAGGACTGTTTCAGATGTAAACCATGGATCCCAATTACAGATGTGTTACAGATGCTTCCAGACCTGGTGGTCTAGAAGCCTATTAGCAAGCAGGTGGTGTACCTTCTGTGGAGAATGGCAATTTGAACAATCAGCAGGAGATCCGAAAGGGTGGTGTTATGATTCGATAGTCAATGCATAGATAAGGTAAAATTATGAGATACCTCTACCATAGTAATCTAAGTTTAGCAACTGATAAAGTTTTAGAAGGGATATTAAGGTTAAGCTATTGATCTTTTAAATAGGTTAAGATAACTTTTAAGATATTAATTCAATTATTAGTATATACTGATGGTATTAAGCATGTTACCCTATAAACTGCGGAGTTATAAATCTTTTAGGAATTTAAGAGAATATATTGTATTAACTTGTCTGGTTATTTTGAATCTATTAAAATAGTGTGTTAATAAGGTTGTCATAATAGAATTAAGGTTTTAAGAATAGGCAGGTAGTTGTTTGATCTTATTAAGGTTTAACTGCATTATATGTAATTGTAATTATGTTGTTAATCACATGTTCTGTGTTGCAGTATATTTCAAAAATGATGCACCGTGCGGTTAAAGGGGCCTGACTAATTCAAGAACAGAAAGGGGGAAGTGTGGAGGGGTTTTGATAGATAAAGATTTGTTGCTGAATTAGTCAGGCTCAAAGGAACCTCAAGGCCGTTTCGAGAAGCTGAGAACAGAATCTGCTGTGAGAAAGAGGGGCGTTCCTCAATCAGCAGGGTCCTGGCGTGGCGTGAATCATCAGATGTATCATCAGTGAGACTCCAGCGCATGGACAGCCCCTGATACTCATTCAGCGAATCCATGCTTGGAGCGTGGATGCGTGATTAGAATATAGTTGCATATATAAGGAGGCTTGTTTCTGTAATAAATGGCTTTTGCGTGATTCACATTGAATCGGAATGTTTGCTGAGTCCTTTATCGCTCCAACACTTACACATGGCACATAATTTTTAGTTATTTCAGCAATATGGTTATACCATATATTTAGTGCACATGTAGCTGTATAAAAGAAGCATACTGAAAAGATCTATGACATACATTACCACATGTAGAAATAAAAACACATCTTTTTAATAAGAAACTGATGATTGCACAATGCTCCAATCTATCTAGATCCCTCTGCACAGCCTCTTGCCCCTCAAGAGCATCAACAGCACCTCCCAATTTGGTATTGTCAGCAAACTTGCTTATGGTGCTTTCAAGTCCTGCATCCAGGTTGTTGATAAAATATTGAACAAAACTGGCACTAGAATTGAGCACTGAGGAACACCACTGGTGACCAGTCACCAGCCAGATGTAGTCCCATTCACTACAACCCTATGAGCTCTGCCCTTCAGCCAGTTCTTCACCCAGCACACTGCAAACACACTCATCCCACAATTGCACAACTTGTCCAGAAGGATGCTGTGAGGGACAATATCAGAAGCCTTGCTAAAATCCAGAAAAACTACATCCACCGGGCTCACTAGGTGGGCAACCTTATCATAGAAGGAGATCAAATTAGTTAAACAGGACTTTCCCTTTGTGAACCCATGTTGACTGTGCCTTATGATTGCATTATTCTTTAAGTGCCTTTCATTAGTACCCAGTATGATCTTCTCCATATTTTTTCCATGTACTGAGGAGGGGGAGTGATAGACCAGCTTGGTGGGTACCTAGTGGCCAGCCAAGGTCAAGTCACCACAATTATATATATATATATATATGTAGAAGGGTCTGTGTGTATGTATTTATGCAAATTTTTTCATGGCAGGAAAAATACACATATTTTGTTTACTACAACAAGTTCAGAGCTCTCTCAGTATCCTAGGATGATCTGAAAATTTTTGACAAACTCATAAGATCAGCTTTAAGTGAGTCCTATTATTTAATATATTTTAGAAGACCAATGGGAGAATTAGTCACAGCAACCAACATATTTTCTCAGTACTAGGATGGCCAGGAACTGAGACCTCTCAACAAGCTATAAGAAGTTCATGGTCTCCCAACTCAGACATAGATATTTTGAGGCTTACAGTCACATATTACATTAAGACCACCTGAGCCCTCCCTGAGCCCTCCTTGACTCCATATTGTACTCAGTATTCTTCCTAGTCCACAGAGGGTAAAGTTTTCAGTAACTACTTAGGAGACTATTAACAGAGCTCTGCTTAGCACACTTGTTGCACGCACTTTGTGTGTCTTGTTGGAGATCTCAGTGCACCATGCCTATATGCAGTATTCTGGATGTAGCACACTTTCTGGATCTGTACACTTATTTTATTTATCAGTTCCTAGATTTCTAGCAGCCCATTTCCACTGACTGTGTCAGGTCTTCTAACAGAGTACTTACACTGACCATCTCATAGTTTGGAATTGCAGAGGCACAATGATAGATTTTAAAAGTAGTTTGTCTACCAGGGAACAGCGTGGATCATAGATCTTTATGATGAGATAATTCTTTTTGTTAGTCTAATTTTTTTCTTCTGTTAGATTATGAGCTTTTGTGGGGAAAGACCAGCTTCTCTTCTGTCTCTTCAATAAGCAACAACAGTGTTCTAGTCAGTATGTCAATGGCAGTAGTAGTAGCAATGGTAGAAAGAGCATATTGTCCCGGTTTTAGTTAAAACAAGACCAATTCTCTGTTAGTGGATTTTCCTTTCATCTAGGTTCTTGTAAGTAACTGCATTTTTCTGAAGTTCCAGAAGACTTCATCTACGTTCTGATCCTGATCAGGTGGTTTGTAACAATTTTCACTGCGATGTTGCCGTTTCTGTCCTCCTCTCTGATCCTGACCCACAAGCACTCAACTAGCCTGACAACTGTTTCATGGAACTCTACATTTGAGCTCTTCAGTGTGAAAGGCCACCCTCTTTCTCCTTGTCAGTCTTTCCTAAAGAGCCTGTATCAACCCATCACAGAATTCCAGTCACGCAAGCTGGTCATCATGTCCCAGTTATTCCTATGATGTCATAGGCTTATCATAATATTGTACCAGCAAAAGAAAGGAGACGAATATGTGTTCTGTTTTTTTTAGTTTAGATGAAGAAAATGGATGTTTGTAAACTCTGGTTTAGTTGTACCCAATGCAAGGGCAGTTTTTATTTCCTAGTCTCTTTTTGAACTCTGAGACCCTCCATGAGTGGAGACAGAAAGAATGGGAACACCTTGGCAGATTAACAGGAGCACTCACACAATACAGTATGCAGAAAAACAGAATGTAAGGAGGATATGAGTTTTTGAAATCAACACATCTTATTGGAGACTTGCATACTTTCGAAAATATTCAATATTTGCATACTTTATTCCAACATTCATAAATCTAAAATCCAAATGACATACAACATCAGAGTTACCATTACAGAATATTGTCTGGACCTGACAAGCATCATGAAAGACTTTCTCTTTTTTGAACCTCTGTTAGAGAAGTTTCTTTTCCCTAAGTTTCCCACAGCAGAGACTCAGACATGAGTCTGAGTCAGTGACGAGCGAGCGAGGAGCACAGCGGCAGTTACGGTAAATTCGGCTGCAGAGCACGGATCAAGGAGAGAAGAGGGGGCACACCCTGTAATAAACAATTCTAAAAGTTAGAGATGTTTGTTCATTAACACTTCTTAAAAGGAAACGCTCAGGGGTTATTGTGCAATATGGGAAGCCCCTGCCCTTTGTTATGCAATTGCCTTAAATGTTCGATCCTCTAAAAGTGGGAGGGGGGCAGGGGTAGGTGAGAAGATAGGAGATTAACTGCCTGACAACAGAGGACACATTCGCAGAAAGAACGAGTGACGTGGCACTCTGAGCAACGAACCCGGGACCCTATAAAAAGGCCGGAAGAAGTTTTTCCCGCGCGCGTCATTGGAGAAGCCAATCTCATGGCCGCCCAGCGCTGTTTTTGCTTATTGCGTTGAAATCCATCGTGAATAAATTTGTGTTCTTCAAGTTAATTTCGAGTCAAAATTTATTACACACCCGGCGCCAGGCAAATCCGCGGACGGGCAGAGGGACCGCCCGGAAGCCGGCTGATCTCGCGCGAGAGGCTGACGCGGCGGGGGCGTTGCCAGGATATTTAAACGGCCCCTAGGGGAGCAGGTGGCCAGGAGTGGAGAGTTACTAAGTAAGGGTGGAATGTGCTGGTACGGTCAGGATGGGGTTAATTTGTACGCTGCTAGGACATCTGGGTATTCTATACCGTATCCGGTCTCTATCTCTCTAGGGATTCCAGTATGGGGAGGGGGTGAGCTAGGGCGTGGGCAGCGCGGCTCGGCTCGGCTCTGGTCTGGTCTGGTCTGGTCTGGTCTGACAGGGATCGTGTGGCTCCAGTGGGGACCACGCGTCTTTCTCTTGGTGTTTGGAGTGCGAGTGAAGATTGGGAATAAGGGAGGGGGAAAGCAGCAGTGGTTTCAGCGCTGACTGCTACAGCGGCGAGCAGCCAGGTGGGAAAGGCATCTACGGTGGTGGTGGTGGTCACGCGGCGCTGCCTGCCCGCTGTCTTTGTAGGTTACTTCGTCACTGCTGTTACTGTTTGTTCGTCCTGCCTTGTTTTCTCCTTCCTGCCCCGTTAAATTGTTTTTTATACCAACCCATAAGTTTCTGCCTTCTGTCTGTCTTTCCGTTTAATTATCTCCATGCCACTGGAGGCGGGGAGGGGTGAGTGAGTGGCACGTGGTTTTAGCTGCCAGCTGTGGGGGGACCCGAGCTAAAGTATGATAGTCCTTTTTGGCGAGCCAGGCAGGACAAAAGAAAAAGAAAGTGTTGGGGAAAAAAAAAAAAAAGGCAAAAAAAAACCCAACAACAAACAAAACAAAAGAAAACTGTGGAGGGGTTTTGATAGATAAAGATTTGTTGCTGAATTAGTCAGGCTCAAAGGAATGTCAAGGCCTCTTAGAGAAGCTGAGAACAGAATCTGCTGTGAGAGAGAGGGGCGGTCCTCAATCACCGGGGTCCTGGTGTTAGCATTCAAGACACATAACAACAGGTGCAGTTATATGTGGTGCTTTATTTCAGCGCTGGGAAACCAGGGGTTCGCACCCAAAGCTGGTTTCAGCAACTGATTCAGACTACACTATGTTTATACAGTTTGGTCACATACATATTCATTACAATTCTTGACAACCATTAGCATATTCCACACCTATTCTAACACAAACTGTCTATCTAAGCGATGCTAAGTAACATTCGCATGTTTATCAGTTATTTCTAAGTTACCTGTTTTAAAAGAATATGTCATAAATCTATGTCAATTTTAAGAATAGGGTATGGTTATAAAATCATGCTTGAATGCACGTCCTGAACTTGGATACAGCATCAAAGCCAAGAATCTTGGATACGGTCTACAGAATCAAAACACAGCCCACAAAATTCAATTCAACTATAACACTGGCATGGCGTGAATCATCTGACGTATCATCAGTGAGACTCCAGCGCATGGACAGCCCACGATACTCATTTAGCGAATCCATGCTTGGAGCGTGGACGCGTGATTAGAATATAGTTGCATATATAAGGAGGCTGGTTTCTGTAATAAATGGCTTTTGCGTGATTCACATTGAATTGACTTGTTTTGCTGAGTTCTTATTTCACTCTAACAGAAAACCACACCTCAAAAAATCAGACCTGAATGGAGTGTATTAGAGCTCACTCTAGTAGTTAAATGGTCACAATGTTTATTTGTTTGTCGACATGACTGTGTCATCTGAATTCCTGCATGCCCTATGTGTTCCCTGGGCTCTATTTGTTACATCTGGGAAAAGGATTTGGTTTATCATTGTATGGGGATATAGCGGAAGATTTGGTGAGGAGGTTAGTTAAATGTAAATACGCTCAAGTGACTTGCACCTGTTTGTAGAAAAAGCACATACATCACACTAATTGTTTTACTGGCCTTGTGTGCTTGATGAGTAGAACCTCTGTGTTAGATAACATAGGCCTGTGAGAAACTCTAGGCACCTTATCACTATGTCTGAGATTCCTGCTTTGTTGTGAGAAAGAGAGGGAGGCTGCGCTTGCCTGAAGCCTTGAAATACAGGTGAGCTCAGCAGGCCCAGTGATCTTCCAGCAGGGCTGAACTGACCAGCGCCTGCGTCCCCGCTTGTGTCACCTCTGCCTGGGAGCTCAGGTGTGGCTTCGGAGATCCCCCAGTAGAGAGGTAACTAAAATAAAACTTGCTCTTTGCAAATGCATCCATGGCCTCTGGCTCTTCTTGTGACGTGCCTGCGTATGTGTACACAATCATAATGTTGTCCTGTATGTTTTCAGTCTATGCGATCATTATTTCCTTCCTTACACAAATGTATTGTTATTTTTATTTTTATAAGATATTGTTGATTTTTCCATATCTCAGGTGCCATCTTTTGGAACTGATTGGTAATTTCTTGATTTTCTTGAAGTTAATGTGTGGATGGGTTTCTATTAGATGGAGATTTGTTACTGAACTAGCCAGGCCTAAAGGAATTTCAAGGTCACTTCAGAAAGCTGAAAACAGGACCTGCTGTGGGAGTGAGGCAGTTCTACAATAACAGGGCCTCAACAAGATGTAAATCAACAGACCTATTAGCAGTGAGACTCGGGCGCATGGACAGCTTGTGAACGTAGACGATATCCAATCAGCTAATGCATGCTTGGAGCGTGGACACGTGATCAGGAAATAACTGCATATATAAGGAGGCTTGTTTCTGTAATAAATGGCTTCGCTTGAATTCATATTGGATTGTGTGGAGTCCACGATTTTTCGCCCTCGCAAGTGGTGATTCCGACGTGATCCGTAAGGAGAATTTACAGCAAGGGGGACAACTACTGCGGGGAGCGAGCCCCAGCTGGAACGGCTCGGCTGGACAATGACCGGGACACAGTCTGTGGGCTGCGTGACTCCTGATTGATCGCTACAGAAGCGACAGAGGAGGGATAAAGGATCCAATATCGATGCAACGGACACCCAAAGAGGTGAGCAGCTGGGGGTGAGAGGAGATGGGGCAGAATAATTTTAAAGAAGAATTAAGAAATACTGTGGCTCCTCTCACATATCCTCTCTATGAGAGGGGTGAAGTATGAGGAGAGTAACCTCAAAAGACTATTAATTTGGTGCAGAGGCAATGGGTTTCCTGTGGATTTGTTAGGAGCTTTACAAATAGAGACTTGGGAAAAAGTGGGAACTGTGTTGTGGAAGGCAATCAGTCATAGTGAAAAAGATATACATGGCCTTGTAACCACCTGGAAACTGATAATTACTACACTGAAGCAATTAAAACCTGAAAAGACTGTTAGGAGCATTAGTGACTCAAAACTTGAACTTTGGGACGATATAGGGCAGAAATTATGGGATAAAGTCAGCAATGGAGATAAAGAAGCTAAATCCTTAGTAACTACTTGGAAGCTTATAATTACCACCTTAAAAGATCTTAAGGCTGAATGGTCTGCTGCTGCCAGAATTTTTGCATCGTTGCAGCCTGATAAGTATCCTGAAAGTTGCTGTGAAGTTTACCCCGTTCATGTCTTTGATACCCTCCCTACTCCATCCCCTGCTGTGCCTTTGGCACCCCCGATGGTTCAGCAGTTCGGGGCCAGGGGAGGAAAAATGCCGAGCGGGTGGCCTGCTGTACCATTGCCCAACCCTGGTGAGAACAAGTCCAAAGGACTGAAGTTGGACGATTTGCCCAAGGAACCTGTGAAAGCTGAGAATGCTAAAGTCAAAAACAAGTGTACTATCAGTCCTTTTACCAATTTGTACCTGCCTTTACCACATTTAACCCTCCAACTTCCACGAGAGAGCAGAAGGAGTCACTGGATAAGAACTGGATAAAAGAACTGCGTGAAAGATTAGATCAGCTAATACCGAGAGAATCCAGCAGTCAGCAATGTGGTCATGCTGATCGTGATGGGAAAGGGGGTGCTCCTGGGGACTCAGGTTATATGAATAATTATGATGCTAGAAAGTATTGGTGAGAATGTGCACTGTTCCGAACCCCCTTGTTACTAACGGTTCTCCAGCACCATTGAAGTCCACGTTATCTGATGACTCGGATGAGGATGAGGGTCTGCAGCATTTTCTTGAAAAGTTAAAGAAGTATGTGTATGAGTTGCCCCAAGGTCAGATAAAAACCATGGAAGACTCAAGCAAAATTTGACCTATGCAGTGTAACAGCTATAGATCATTTAGGACAGAACGATGGGGATTCATTGAAAGGGATGGGTGTCCCCCAACTCTTGGAAGAGACACTAATTGACACACCACAATTACAGGCACGATTAGTTTCTGAAATCCTGAGGCAGTCAGCAGACCTTGCCCATCAAGCCATGATAAAGGTGCCTGAAACCAACAAAGCAGCCAAATCATTTGCAACTATTAATCAGGGTCCCAGTGAGAATTACATGCAATTTATTGACCATTTTCAAGAGGCCATCAATAAGCAGGTTGAAAAGCTAGAAGCTAAGGAAGCACTGGTGTTTAAATTAGCAGTAGAGAATGCTAATGTTTGCTATCAACATGTTATCTGTGAGTTTTACAGTACATATTACATGTTTCTGTGTATTGCCTCTTTGAAAATCGAGCAGCTTTTCAGGAATGTGAGTTAATTGTTTTACTGGTTGTTGTTAAAATTTTTTCTTTGTGGTATAAGTACATCGTAAAAAACCTTCTCCCCACTTTTCCCACTCATGCTGCAAGCAGTCCTGTTTTTCCCCCCCTTCCGCCCTCTTCTCATGGTTTTTACTTAAGAGATGGGGTCAGGAATTACTGTTTTCAGTCATGTTCCTAAGAAATCAGTATTGGGAGGTGTTTTAAAACATAGGAAAACACTTGGAAATATGAGGAAGGAAGATCCTGTGAAATATTGTAATTAATGGTGGCTGCTGTATAAGTTAAACGATTGGGAAAAGTGTCTGGAGAATAGAATCTTGAAGTATAACACTTTGTTGTGATTAATGTTGTTTTTTAAGGCCAGAAGAGCAGGACAAAATAAATCTCTAGAAGATATCATTAAATAATTTCAGACAGTTTTACAGGCGGAACGGTTTGAACTTCAACAAGCTGAGAATTAACTGATAACACACTGATCATAGAAAACTTGTTAAAGTCTGCAAGATGCTTTCCTTATTAACCTGTTTTCTTTGTGGGTATCTGTTTAAGAATATTACAGTTTAATAGGTCTTTGTCTATTATATGGTAAGGTATGTTCATAGACTGTTAAATCATGACAATCTGTTGACTCAAGATGTGTGTTTTGTGATAATACAGAAGATCATGAGTAATTTAGTTCCTTACTGCGTGAATGTGATGTTAAGATTTTATGTGTAATAGCTGTTACTTTTCTTTCTAGCATGCTAGCTTTATTCCAATATCCAGACTTGCGCAACTCTGTGATAGGCTGTGTCTCATCTCGATGTGCTGGATTTGACTTTTTTGTATGCACATCAAGTAAAGAATCCTGGTTTTGGGATAACAGTTGTAGCAGACCAGATGAGACACTAATAAAAGCCTTGCCCAGTCCAGCTTGCTAGAACAGTGGGGGGGGGCAGGTGCTGATTGGGCTCTAGTGTGCACTGACCTGTTTTCTCAGGGAGACCCAGCGGTATCTCCACCTGGCTGAGCAGTAAGCAGCCCAAAGGTGCAATGCTAAAATTGAGATATTGTCTTGAATTAGTGTAACTGTATTCTATCTGCATATTTGAACTTGGTATTTGGTTTTCATATCTGAGCTCAGTATTTTAATTTGCATATTTCTATTTGGTACCAAAAAAATTTTGTTTGGGGAGATAATTACAAAATGGGAACCGGTTCCACTGCTAAAATACCACCTTGCTCCCCCTTAGGATGCATCCTTACACATTCGAGTAATTACTTATATTGTTACCTAGTAATTTTGAGATCAGAAAAGAATTTAAATTGTTAAACTCTGATTCGCATTGAAAACAAAACAAAACAATTAAAAAACAAACAGACAAAAACAAACAAAAAAAACACTCTTGTGGAGTCCGTGATTTTTCGCCCTCACAGGTAATTGCACCCAGTCTATGAAGAAGACAGAGGGGGGTGGAATCTTTCCTCATCTCTTCACCTCTTTTTTTCTCCTCTGGCTTGGGTCCAACAGTTTCTGAGGATTTTTGAAACCCTGGGGATATTCAAGCTAGCCTGCTCTTGCTGCTATGTCTTCTGAATGTATGCCAGGTCATATACAGGGTTACAAAAGGATATGCTAGGAATATCACCCATAGATTTGCCCCAAGGGCGGATGATCATGGGTGGAATGGTGCAGGTATCTGGAGAATTTCTTGCCTCCAATGGTCTGGAGTTTCAGTCCTGAACAACTGTGGGACTCTGGTGGGGTGGCAGTAAAAGGGAGATGCTCTACTTATTCTGAATTGACACAGCTTACTGTGCTGTGTTGGGCCCTGGCCAGTGTCTATCAAACACTGCTCAAAACTATGCATTGCCCCCAAGGTGAAGGTGTGGGGGGGTAACAAACAGACCCCAGTGACAGGCACTGTGGCTACTCAAAGCCAGGCAGCGGGCACTGTGGCTACTAAGACCCAGATGGCAGGGGCTGCAACTGAACCAGAGAACCAACCTGTGTCTGTATGAGTTGCCCTTCTAGAAGAATAAATACATGAAGAAAACAGTTCACTTAGTAAGGGAAGATGATGACCCAGCCCCATCATGAGAACAGGAGGAGGAGGCAGAACCAGAGATAATCACCTGATCTCTATCCCCAGGTGAGCTGCAAGTTAAAAGGAAAAGGAGTATGTGTATGTGTTGCCCCGAGATCAGATAAAAACCATGAAAGACTCAAGCAAAATTAGACCTGTGCAATGTAACAGCTATAGATCATTTAGGACAGAACGATGGGGATTCATTGAAAGGGACAGGTATCCCCCAACTCTTGGAACAGACACTAATTGGCACACCACAATTACAGGTGTGATTAGTTTCTGAAATCCTGAGGCAGTCAGCAGACCATCAAGCTATGATAAAGGTGCCTGAAACCAACAAAGCAGCCAAATCATTTGCAACTATTAATCAGGGTCCCAATGAGAATTACATGCAATTTATTGACCATCTTCAAGAGGGCATCAGTAAGCAGGTTGAAAACTTAGAAGCTAAGAAAGCACTAGTGTTGAAATTAGCAGTAGAGAATGCTAATGTTTGCTATAAACGTGTTATCTGTGAGTTTTGTAGTACATATTACATGCTTCTGTGTTTTGCCTCTCTGAAAATCAAGCAGCTTGTCAGCAATGTGAATTAATTATTTCACTGATTGCTGTTATGGGTTTCTTTGTGGAATTGATTGTGTAAGTGCACCGTAAACCTTCTCCCTGCTTTTCTCCCTTGCGCTGCAAGCAGCTCTGTGCCTCTCCTTCCTCCCTCCCTCTTCTCATGGTTTTTACTTACGAGATGGGGTCAGAAATTACTGTTTCAGTCATGTTCCTAAGAAATCGGTATTGGAAAGTGTTTTAAAACACGGGAAAGAACTTGGAAATATGAGGAAAGAGTATCTTGTGAAATATTGTAATCAGTGGTGGCTGAGACTGAGAAAACTGGTTGGAGAATAGAACCTGTAAGTACCTTGAAGTATAACACTTTGTTGCAATTAATGTTGTTTTTAAAGTGAGAAGAGCAGAAAAAAACGGAAGAGTAACTGATAACACAGTAGTCATAGATATTTTCCTTATTAACCTGTTTTCTTTGTAGGTATTTGTTTAAGCATATTACAGTTTTAATAAGTCTTTGCTTGTTATACGGTACTGTAAGTTCACAGACTGTTAAATCATGAGACTCCATGGACTCAAAATGTGCGTTTTGTGGTAATACAGAAGACCATGAGTAATTTAGTTCTTTACTGCGTGAATGTGATGGTAAGGTTTTGTGTGTAGTAGCTGTTACTCTTCTTTCTGGCATGCTAGCTTTATTCCAGCATTCAGACTTGCGCAACTCTGTGATAGGATGTCTCTCATCTTGTTGTACTAAATTAGGCTCTTATGTATGCACGCTAGGTAAAGAATCCTGGTTTTGGGATACCAGTTGTAGCATGCCAGATGAGACATTAATAAAAGCCTTGCCCAGTCCAGCTTGCTAGAACAGCGGGGGGGCAGGTGCCGGTTGGGCTCCAGTGCGCACTTACCTGTTTTGTCAGGGAGACCCAGCAGTACCTGTACCTGGCTGAGCAGTAAGCGCTTCAAAGATGCAGTGCTCAAGTTGAGATATTGTCTTGAATTAGTGTAATTGTGATCCATTTGCATTTTTGAACTTGGTATTTGGTTTTCATATCTGAGCTCAGCATTTTAGTTTGCATATTTATATTTGGTACCAAAAGAATTTTGTTTGGGGAGATAATTACAAAATGGGAACCAGTTCTGCTACTAAAATACTACCTTGCTCCCCCTTAGGATGCATCCTTACACATTAGAGTAATTTTGTGGTCTTAGTTATAGTGTCATATTGCAATTAATGTTGTTCTGCAGAACTCTGGAAAAAGTGGGATGAAGTATGGTACTCTAAGTTTATTTGCTCTTATTGTTTTCTAAGGATTTTGAGACCAGAAAAGAATTTCAGTTGTTAAACTCTGGTTTGCTCTGGAGGTATGGGAAAGAACACTAAATGCTGTGATGGATGTGAACTTGGGAGAGGTGGTATTTCACATCATTGCTAGAATATGAACTGATTTGGATCTAGGAAAATGAAAATGATGTATTGATCGTTAATATGCTGTTTATTGACATCTGTAAGAAATTTCAAAATATAGATGGGGCTGAGGAATATGACTGTTGCTGGGCTAATTGGAATTGCATATGAAGTGTATTATGGTTGGAATGAAATAGAAAAACAAAAAAGCAAAATATCCCAGGCCTGTGCTGTACAGCTTGAACATAAATTTCCATCCTGTTTCAAGCTGCAAGATAAGCTCTGCTCATTATAACCAAGGAGTCTGACAGGGCCTGGCAGCTCCCACTTAGCACCAGCGATTATGCCACCTGTGTGACATTGGCTGTGCCTAACTACAACAAGAATAGAAAGAAGAAAAAAAAATTGAAAAACCTGACTGTCTGCTGATAAAGCAGCAAAAGAGGGGCTTTATTCCCCCCCCCCCCCCCACACACACATTGTTGCTGCTGAAGAACTGTAATACTGAATGAAGGAGTCTGAGGGTGAAATTTAATAGACTTATTCTGTGGTAACTAGTTATAAGAGACTTCTTAGTAAATTCACCACACTAGTTTTTGAGATTATGGGAAAGAAAGAAAGAAAGGTTGTTTTTTGAAACCAAAGGAATGCCAAACTTGGAACAAAGTTTTAACAATTGAATTCTCATATTTGCCGGAAAGTCCTATACCCTCTCTTGGGTCAAGATTTGTTAAGTTAATTGTAAGCTCAAATGATGTTTTCTGATAATTTTGTTTACTTGCATGTCCCACGAAAAGATGCTAGGAAGGTGCAGATCTGCTTGCTGTGAGCAGGAAATCTCCAAGGAAATTTTGGATGTTGTATTTCCACTAGTATGGGCAGCTGAAGTATCAGTAAAGCCAACACTACACTGATAGACCTGAAAGAGGACTTTGATTCGGTAAGGGAAAACAATGTCCAATAAATATGATAGCCGAAATGGACTTGGAGACTTTGATGAATAAATTTATGACAGCCTTACAGGCTAAGTACATTCGATTGGAAGTGCAGATTTGTCTATTTATAGCTACAACATAGAAACAACCTGTGGCTATTGTGGGACAGTATGATGAGAATGCTAACAGACTGATATACCAATTGTTACTCTGATCAAAAAATGCAGGGACTGGATTCAGGTCTTAATAGACCATAATCCTTTTGTCATATATGTACCATTTGTGAAATCTAATTTTGATTTTTTTTTTTTTTTTTTTGTTTGCAATCTATGTCCTTGTGAAGTGCAATAGCTGATTTTCTTAACAGTATAGCTTTTGGCTTCCCTAAATGTAATTTGCTGCAGAACCTGCATGTCTTTGACATCAGGTCACAGACCATACTTGTATTTGGTCTGATCCCACATGCTTGCACAGTTTTTGTTGATGGTTCTGGGAAGTCTCATAAAGCTGTAGTGGTCTGGTGTGAAGATAACAATTGGCATCATTCTGTTAAAAATATTGAAGGCTCAACCCAATTAGCAGAACTTGGCACAGCTTTACATTACTTAGAGCTTTTTAAGGAGGAACCTCTAAATTTGATTTGTGATTTTGAGTACGTAGTCAAGGTCCAACGCACGTATCTGATTCTGAACTGTTTTTTGTAAAAACAAAAAGCGGGAGAAGTAGGGAAAACACCACAAAACCAATTGTCAAAAGCATTGTATATGATGAATCACTTATAACTAAGTGGTGCAGCCCAAATTTGCCCTGTGATGAAACACTTTGCAAGTGTCACCCAAAACCATGCTAAATCATAAAGAACCTACATTAGTTATGGTCAAATCACTAGTTAATGGTAAATGGGAAGGGCCACATCAATTGATAACATGAGGTTGAGGTTATGCTTGTGTCATTATTGAACAAGGGCCACAATGGTTGCTTGCGCGAAATGTGAAACCTGTGTTGCCTTCCTAACAATGATTGCTGCAGCTGCTGTGTTTTAGATGCCTGCACAAAGAATAACATGTGGATTACTTTAGCCAACATGACTGATCAAGACTCTTTATGCCTAGCTATGGCATCTCTGGAAAACACGTTCCACACATGCTTGGTTGGCATCCCCCTTGATGACTACAGCAGCATCACACGACTGTTTCAAAATAGTGGTCGGTGCAAAGGTACTGCAATGAACTATAATAATACCAACATGGCACTTTGGATTAATTGCCTCCCAGAAGCAGATATTGAACCACAGGAACTGGAATTGCTGGGATCTGTGCCCATGGACACTTTTATCCAGCTGGTTTGTTAAAAGTGTCAGAACAATATGCAAGAGCACGAATGGTTAAAACTGCAACATGTTAATGCTACCCTTGGTGACTATAGAAATGAAACTCGATGGTGTAATGCCTCGCAGAAGAATCCAAGTGGTGTCATTGATAATGTGGGACAGCGACCCTGAAAACTCCCATATGGTGTATTCTTGATCTGCAGAGATAGAGCCTAGCTAGGAATTCCTTCTAATGCTGTTGGAGGACCATGTAGTTTGGGACGATTAACTCTTTTAACACCCAATGTATCTATGATAATAGATCCCAGTAGAGCAAGACAGGAAAAACACTTTTTGCATGTATATGATTCAAAATGTGATGATAATGTAGATTTTTGGGGATCAGGGTTAAGAGTTTTAGGATCTCTTGTACCTGGTGTTGGCACAGCTGAAGCTTTAAATACTTTAGAAAAATTAGGATGCTGGCTAGCTAAGCAAACTAACAGAACTTCTAAGGCTTTAAGTGGACTTTTGTTAGATGTAGATTGTGTAAGACATGCTACACTGCAGAATAGAGCCCAGATAGACTTTTTGTTATTAGCTCAAGGACATGGTTGTGAAGATTTTGACAGGATATGTTGCATGAACTTGTCTGATCATTCTGAATCAATTCACAAAGCAATTAGAAGGTTAGATGAAGACTGGGGTTTAGATGAATGGTTGGGGTATTACAGGATGGATTAAGGATCTAATAAAAAAATGGTCTAATTCTATTGACAGTTGTATTAGTAATAATGCTTGTCCTTTGTATCTTACAATGTGTACAATGTACAGTAGAAAAAACTATGAAAGGTCTATGGGTAGTTGAAAAACAAAAAGGGGGAATTGTGGGGGACTACGGTGGGTCCATAGATTTCCTGACAGAGAGGGTATGGGAACAGAGACTGACCTTGAAGATACTAAGGTGTACCTGTGAGAAAGAAGGGAGTAAAAGTAACATTGACGATAGCAAAATTAGCCAATGATATGTTACTATTGCAGCCTGTAACCAATAGTAAAAAGACACATGAGCTGGTAAAGACTATATAAAAAAGCGTTTGTGGCAATAAATGCAGACTGCTGTTTGTACATAAGAAGAACTTTGTCTGTGTCATTTGTCTGTCTCAAGCGCGACAGCGCTGTGTTTGGCCCTGGCCAGTATCTATCAAACACCGCTCGACACTATGCAGTGCTCCCAGGGCGAAGCGGGGGGGAGTAACAAACAGACACCAGTGATGGGCACTGTGGATACTCAAAGCCAGGCAATGGACTAGCCCAAGAGCTACAGCATGGATTATCTCCCACTTGCAGTACTCAGGGTCCCACTCAAAATCATTTTTATTTCAGATCACTTGATAGAGAGAGCTCATAATCTGACTGTAGCTTGAAATGTGCATTCTCCAAAAACACACAACCCCCAAGCAAGTCTGTGTTTCCTTTTTATTAGTTGGTGCAGACATAGTTGCTTTTTTTTTTTTTTTTTGACCACATCCATTGGGATCTGACGAGGTACATCCTGCCATCTTACTCCTAAAACTGGATCTCCTGTGCAGGTCCCTTGACCTTACTTTGTTTTATAGCAAAACTAGCTTTCAGAAGAATTTAGATTGTTCTCTCTCCTTTCTCAAAAACTTTCAAATGTTCTGTTGCCCCACACAATGATGTCATCAATGTAACGCAGGTATTCCGGAGCTTTGCCCTGTTTCAGTGTGGTTTGGATCAGTCCATGGCAAATGGTGGAGTTGTGTTTCCACCCCTGGGGCAGTTGATTCCAACTGTACTGGACACCCCTCCAGATGAAAGCAAACTGTAGCCTGCACTCTGCTGTCGAAGGAATAG
Organism: Columba livia; assembly: GCF_036013475.1. Taxonomy (NCBI): domain Eukaryota; kingdom Metazoa; phylum Chordata; class Aves; order Columbiformes; family Columbidae; genus Columba; species Columba livia. The sequence continues at coordinate 12,362,915 of NC_088641.1, read as the reverse complement.
AGAAAAATGCATTAGTAATGTCACTTGTCGCATACCACTTGGCTGCCTTTTACTCCAGTTTGTATTACAGGTCTAGCATGTCTGGCAGGGCAGCACTTAATGGTGGTGTGACTTCATTCAGGCCACAATAGCCTACTGTTAGTCTCCATTCTCCACTGGACTTCCTCACTGGCCATATGGGTCTGTTAAAGGGTGAGTAAGTCTTACTGATCACTCCTTGGCTCTCCAGTTGAAGAGTCAACTGGTGGAGGGGAATCAAGGAGTCTCGGTTAGTGTGATGTTGCCACCAGTGCACAGTTGTGGTAACAGTCAGCACCTGCTGTTATTTGATACTCAGCAATCCTACAACACAAGGGTTCTCCAAGAACTGGGCTAGGTAGACAGCTGTCTAATGTCCTCTGTCTCCACAGCTGCTATGCCAAAAGCCCACCAGTACCCTTTTGGGTCCTTAAGATACTGTCTTCTGAGGTAGTCTGTACCAAGGATGCACGGAGCATCTGGGCCAGTCACAATGGGGTGCTTTTGACAGTCCTCTCCAGTCAGACTCACCTCAGTGTCCAATACAGTCAACTGTTGAAATCCCCCAGTCACTCCAGAAATGCTTATGGGTCCTGCCCCTTCATAGTTCAATGGAATTAGAGTACATTGGGCCCCAGTGTCCACTAGAGCCTTGTACTCTCATGGGTCTGACATTCCAGGCCATTGAATCCACACAATCCAATAAACCTCGTTATTGCTCTCCTCCACCTGTCTGGAGGCAGGGCCCCTCTAGTCCTGGTCACAGTATCCATTACTTCCTCCTTGTAAGAATGAATCAGAAGCCCCTTCAAGAGGATCAGAAGCAAGATCAGCTCTTCTACTCTGTCTAGGGAACTGCCTGCTGGAAACTGGAGCAGCATTTTTCCTGGCAGAATCCCCTCTCATGATTGTTCTTCCTTGCAACTCATGTATCCATGCCTCTAGGACTGAGGGTTTCCCATCCGATCTCCTAATGTCTTCTCCATGGTCATGCAGGAAAAAACACAGGGTGCCCCATTTTGTATACCCTTTATATTCTCTCTCTTGATCAGAGAGACACTCATTCCAAATTGCTGAGACCCCAGCTCACAGAGATGGGGAGAGAGACTGCCCCCCCTGGCCTGCCCCCTTTGTAACTGAGCATGACCTTATATGGTATCGAATACCCCCTTTGGCTAGCTCTGGGTCAGCTGTCCTGCCAATGTAGAAATTAACCCTCTTGACTGACCCAGCACACCTTCTTGGCCACGAAGGCACATGGCTGATTCATGGTCAACCTGTTGTCCAACAGGACTCTCAGGTCCTTCTCTGCAATACTGCTTTCCAGCAGGGTTATGAAGTCATCCATCTTGTTATGTCCTCATAAAAGTCTATGAGGTTGGTCAAGCCTGACTTCCCTTTGGTGAAGCCATGTTGACTTCCCCTAATGACCCTCTTATCCCTGGTATGCCTTGAGATGGCACCAAGGATAAGTCGTTCCATCAATTTCCCAGGGATGGAGGTGAGGCTGACCGGTCTATAGTTACCCGGGTCCTCCTTCTTGCCCTTTTTGAAGACTGGAGTGACATTTGCTTTCCGCCAGTCCTCAGGCACCTCTCCCATTTCCCAAGACTTGGCAAAGATGATGGGGAGCGGTCCAGCAATGACTTCAGCCAGCTCCCTCAGCACCCGTGGGTGCATCCCATCTGGACCCATGGATTTATGGATTTCCAGATTGCCTAACTGCTCCCTAACCCAGTCCTCATCAACTGAGGCAAACTCCTCCATTTTCCTGCCTTCCGCTGGGGCCTCAGCAGTACGGGGCTCCTCAGAAGAGGATTGTTTGTATGTGCTATTTTTTTTCCTTAAGTAGATACAAGTTTGGTAAATATGAGCGGAACTTTACAACATAAAGTTTAAGATTTCAGCATATTTAGCTTACTAAGTGACATGAAGCAGACAATATATTAAAAAGTGATTAATTCTATTTGAAATGTGCTTACTTAAGGTAAATGATTAATGTAAAATTTAAATTGAGGTCATCCAGTGATCTGTGATTAGTAAAAGATCATTGCCATACAGTCATGCGTGTCTAGCAGGGAGAGCTCAAAGTAGGCTCACCCAGGTTGTGATATTTATGGAATAAAGCAGTTTGCTTGTAGTTAAATTACACACAGTAGGAAAGGTATGCATGAGACTCCTTGCACCCACAAATTATTGGTGTTCAGTGTGACATTCTGCTTCCTTGTGGGTTTCCTAACAGGAGTTCTTGGCCTGTCTACAGATTAGTCTTTACCTTCTTTGGAGCCTGTACCAAACTTCTGCTGGTTTGGTTGGGGGGGGGGGGGGAATCCAGTGCATCTGTCACGACCAACCACTTCCGAAGCAGCTCAAATCCCTTCATATGCTGTCAGCCTCTCTTTTTACGTTGGATTATAGTGTGCCTCAGATCCTCTGTATCCCCAACTCCAAAATCCCAGAGGTCGACTTGAGTCTCCCCTGGTGCTTTCTGCCAAAGGCTTCAGGTAGGGCCATTCTCCCCACTTGCAGTGCAGAGCACATTTTTGACATCTTGTCCTGCTGAGGCACGGAAATGACTGTACAGTCCTTGAGATTGTAAAGAAGGTATGTATTTACATGGCGCCAGACACAGGGGGGATAACTCCTCCCAAGATGTGTGTAAATTTACAGTAGCTGTGAGCTTGGTTAAATGCAGTAAAGTGTTATACATTCATGAAAGTTTTAGGAACACCTATACATATTCATAACATGTCCCCGAGAAGGCGGTTCTTATTACAGTGAGTTCCGGGAGACCATTTCCAGAGTCTCCACCTCTGGCTCCTCCTGGTTGCAGGTGCGCAGTGATCGTGAACCCGGGTCCTCTTTCTCTGTACATGGTCACCTTTGGTCCAGTGTGATGAGTTGGTTAAAACTGGCATATCTCCTGTCTTGTGCCCAAGTTTCTGTAATCTAGTTCACCCAAGGATGCACCAAGGATGCACCCAAGGTTTTTGTCTTTGCAAGGCGTCAGTGAACTCCTGTTTCTCATACAATAACTTACACAAAGCTAAGCAAGGATAGGCAATAGTGACATGGGTTAACGGTTAACTCTGTTAGCTCTTTAAGTCTTTAAGTGTTAGTTCTTTAAGTGTTAATTAGTTAATTGTTAGTTAATTTATTGTTTCCCTGTGTCATTCCCCCCTTTTCTAAGAGGTTAGTAAATTATTTTAGTAATGTGACGATTCTTTATCTATGTTTTGTCTGGCCACAGGTAAGAAGGCTACTTCTACCTGAGAAAACCCATCTCTGTCCTTAAACAGATTTTTAATGTTAATGCCAAAGTCAGGCTCCTGGTGTTTGTCTACTGCGCTGCTGAGCTCTTTTGGGGCAGCTGACAACCATATGGCTGGTGCTCCGGCAGAAACGGCATCTTCTGGGCTGCGATGGGAGCTTGCATTCTTTGGTGTAGTGACCCCACTCACTGCAGTTGTAGCATTTGTCTTCTCTTTTGGGTTTCTTCTTGCTGAGGTAGTAAGTGCCACCTGGGCCAGTCACACAGAAGGACCAAAAGGACCAAAGGGACCAAAAGGTCACCCAGAAGGACCAAAACATGTCAAGGTGGACATAACCTAATTTCTTTGATAGAATTTCAGAAAGGTTTTGGTTAATTACTGCAAACTTAAAGTTCTCTACTGCAGAAGTGGGCAATGTAATATATATACTCTGATGGCTTTGATTCCAAAGCACCAATTTAAAGCATCCCCCCATGGTTTTATTCAGATCTTGCTCATGCCAATTTTCATCCCACCCATGTGCTAAGGCTATGACTATAAGAAATGCAATTTTCCAGGTTGCACCTGGGTTACCCTTCATGGTGCTTTGCAGGCTTTCTTCACTCTAGAATGATGGATCCAGGCGTTCCGTTCTTTAATCTTGATAGCAGTGAAGGATGTCAGGAGGACTTGAAATGGACCTTCCCACTGTGGTTCCAAAGTCCTTTTCTGCAAGAGACTTCACATACACATAATCTCCCAGTTGGATGTTATGTACTGGCCCATCCAAACCCCTGCTCTGAGTCCCAAACACGTTACCCAATTGTGTTGTTTACCCAATGCTACCATATAAAAAACCATAATTTCATCCCCTTCTTGTGCAGACATCCCCTTCTGTACACTATAGGGTCTCCCATACAGGATTTCAAAAGGACTCAACCCTTCCTTTGCTCTTGGCCTTGTTCCGATATGCAAGAGGGCCAAAGGCAAAGACTGAGTCCAAACCAAGTTCGCCTCCTGCCCCAATTTTACAATTTGTTGTTTAATTAGATGATTCATTTTTTCTACCTGGCCACTGGATTGAGGAAAATAAGGGGTATGTATTTGCCAGTCTATTCCCAAGTACTGACTGATTTGCTGTACAACTTTTGAAATAAAATGTGGCCCTCTATCAGAAGATAAAACAGCTGGAACTCCAAACCTTGGTATTATTTCTTGTACTAATGTTTTAGTTACCTCCCAAGCTTTTGCTGTTCTGGTAGGGAATGCTTCTGGCCAACCTGAAAAGATATCAGTGAGTACCAACAAACATCGGCACCCCCCCTTTTCTTGGGAGTTCTGAAAAATCAATTTACCATTGTTGCCCAGGTCCATTTCCTTTCCCAATTTGACCCATTTCTGGACTGGGTGTATTCTTAGGATTAGTCTGGAGGCAAAGATCGCATTGCTGTGTCACCTGCCTTACAGTAGTATACAAATTTCTAGCTACTATTTTTGATCAGATGTTTATATAGTGCTTGTGTTCCCCATTGTCTCTTTCTGTGCTCTTCCCTTACTAAAGGCCAAACTAAATAGGAGGTAACAATAAGTTTTCCCTGTGGGGTGTGAGCCCACCCTTCCTCATTATATGATCCCTCTAGATCTATAAGTTTCTCGTCTTCCTTAGTATATTCTGGCTTACCTTCTAAAGTAACCTGTCCGTCAGGGTCTAGAGCACTTTCTACTTTTACCTTTTGCTTAGGCACCAGTTTTGCCTCTCTGTTTGCCAGCTCGTTCCCTTTTTCCAATTCTGAGCTCTCTTTCTGGTGCACCTTGATAAGCATGATTGTCACCTTCTTAGGAAGTTGAGCTGCCAGTATTTCTTCTGCATGTTTGATATGTTTGCCTTGAGAGTTCAAGAGTCCTTCTTTCCAAATTGCTCCATGCGCATGCACGACCCTGAAAGCATATTTAGAGTCCGCATAAAAGTTCACAGTTTTACCTTGAGCTAGTTCCAGAGCACGAATAAGGGCGATTATTTCTGCCTTTTGTGTGGAAGTACTTTTAGGCAGAGGTCCAGATTCCATCACTTCATGGCTATAGCATAACCAGCATGCCTTTCGCTATATAGAATATTGCTGCTTTCATCCATAAAGCAGTTCTCAGTGTTTTCCATAGGATTGTCCTTTAGATCTGGTCGGCTGGAGTATGTTGTTTCAATGATGAACTGATTCTCCAACATTACCGCTGAGGAAAGAAGCTGGATTGACAATGTTAGTAATGATGATTTAGCTTGATATTTGAGAAATCTTTGTGGGGAAAGCCAATGTCCCCCTTTTGCTTTTAGAACTGTAGACACTGTGTGGGATACTAGCACAGTCATTTTCTGACCCATGGTAAATTTCTGGGCCTCCTGTATGTTCAGTACCACTGTTGCAACTGCCTGTAGGCATCCACGCCACCCCTTTGCAGTTGCATCTAATTTTTTGGAGAAATAGGCCACTGCTCATTGGTACAGGCCAGGATCCTGTGCAAGTATACCCAAGGCTATTCCCTGCTTCTTGTGAGAGAAGAGAAAAAAATGGTTTACTCACATCTGGGAGTCATAAAGCAGGGGCTGTTACCAAAGCCTTTCCAAGTTCTTCAAAGGCTCATGTAGCTTCTTTATTCCATTGCAGGTGTTCCTGATCTGTGGCTGCTAGTGCATAAAATGGCTTGACAAGCAATCCATAATTATAAATCCACAACCGGCACCACCCTGTCATGCCCAAAAAGGGTCCATAATTCTTTTACAGTTTGAGGCTTTGGAGTTTGGCATACAGCCTCCTTTCGAGTCTGTCCCAGGGTCCTCTGCCCTGCACTAATTTCATAGCCCAAATAAGTTGCTTGTTGCTGTATCATCTGGGCTTTCTTCTGTGATACCCAGTATCCTTGGAGCCCCAAAAAGTTCAATAAACTTACAGTTCAGGTTATGCACATCTCCTTTGTTCTGGTAGCGATCAAAATGTCATCCACATATTGTAGCATGTGTCCTTCATCAAAGGGGGCTTCCCAAGATTCAAGATCTTTAGCGAGCTGATTTCCAAATATTGTTGGGCTGTTTTTAAATCCTTGTGGCAACACCATCCATGTGAGCTGGGTTTTACATAAATATTGTCTGGCTGGCTTCACGGAGAGAGAGGCAAAAAGGCATCTTTTAAATCTAAAACAGTAAACCAAATCAAATCAGGGTTAATAGAATCAGAAGGGTGTATGGGTTTGCTACCACTGGGTAGAGGTCCTCGGTTATTTTGTTTATAACCTGATTTGCAGGAAGTCCTCTATTACCAGCCAAATTCCTTCCCTGTCCTCCTTTTTCTGAGGGTATTGTTTTATCCTTACCGCCTTTTCTCCTCCTGGTTGGCTCGCCAAAATGAGGCACAGAAATGACCTTACAACCCTTGAGACTGTAAAGAAGATAGATATGTATTTACACGGCGCTGGACACATGAGGGATAACTCCTCCCAAGACGTGTGTAAATTTACAGTAGCTGTGAGCTTGGTTAAATGCAGTAAAGTGTTACACATTCATGAAAGTTTTAAGAACACCTATCCATATTCATAACCTGTCCCCAAGAAAGCGGTTCTTATTACAATGAGTTCCAGGAGACCATTTCTATAGTCTCCACCTCCGACTCCTCCTGCTCAGTGATCATGAATCCGGGTCCTCTTCTCTGTTCACGGTCACCTTTGGTCCAGTGTGATGAGTTGGTTAGGTCTCAGACTGCTGAGTTGGTTAAAACTGGCATATCTCCTGTTCTGTGCCCAAGTTTCTGTTATCTAGTTCACCCAAGGATGAACCAAGGATGCACCCAAGGTTTTTGTCTCTGCAAGGCGTCAGTGAACTCCTGTTTCTCATACAATAACTTACACAAAGCTAAGCAAGGCTAGGCAATAGTGACATGGGTTAAAGGTTAACTCTGTTAGCTCTTTAAGTCTTTAATTGTTAGTTCTTTAAGTGTTAATTAATTAATTGTTAGTTAATTAATTGTTTCCCTGTATCACTGTTTGGACTGGCCCAAGAGCTATGGCATGGACTATCTCCCATTTAATTTGTTCAAAGACTTGTTGCTCAAGGCCCCATTTGAAATCCTTCTTGTTCTGGGTCACTTGACAGAGAGGGCTTACAATCAAACTGCATCACGCTTCATATTTAGGAATGTAGTCATTAGCACTTAAATGAATGAATCCTGACAGCAATTGCTAACCTAAAGATATGTAAAGCCTCTCAGTTTTAGGTCAATCTGCTCCTCTAACAAAGGTAAGAGTGACTTGCAAAACACCTAATTAGAAACTACAAAGAATACTGTCCTTGCAGCGCAGACATTCTGCACAATTAGTTGGGTCTTGTTTTAACATATATCTTAAGATGCTTAAATAAAGTATCCTTTAGCTGAACTTTGCTCATTATACCCTCATTATAATACTAAAAAACACACCACCAGGAGGGGAGACCCAGGCCCAGCCCAGGACCCCTCCTCAATGAGCATGCGTAGTGGTAAAATGATTGTGTAACCAATATGCAAATGTGTAACCAATTGACTCTTTAGGACTGCCCTGACGGTGTGAATGTAGTGATAAGATTTTGTATATAATGGCTGTTAATTTTCTTTCTGGTGTACTGGCTTTATTCCAGCATCCAGACTTGCACAACTCTGTAATAAACAATATATCGTCTTTGTTTGCTAAAATTTGGCTTATAGTACACCAGGTGGACCCTGTTTAGGGACAACAGTTTTGGCAACTTCATCAGGACACTGCTAACAGCCTTGCCCAGTTTGACTTGCTGCAAACAGTGGGGAGCAGGACAGACTGGATTCCAGCACACACCGACTGGTTGACTGGGTACTCCACCGGTTCCTCTCCCTGGCTGACTAGTAAGTGGCTGATATAAAAAGGTCTAAACTATAAGCCTCGAACCAAAGTTGAGTTCTGAGTGAACTGCTCGATCTGCATCATATCAGCATGAAATATGACCATGGGAATCATCCCTGGAAACTGTCGAAGTTAGAAATATATTAGTCAGAACAGGAACTCCTTGGATGCGCCCAGGATCCTGGCCAGATTCGAGATGTGCCTGAGTGAAGAAGCCAATCTACTAGATTTTTCTGTGCATTTTGCTATATAGATTTGTTTGCTAACCTATATAAAAGCAGGAGCCTCTCATAGCAACGATGGAGACCTCACCTATAAGTGGATTCACTACATAGGATTTCCCAATTGCCCAGAGCAGTTATCCAATCCTTCACTTGTGAAAGGGGCTCCCCAGCTGAAGCACGGATCTGGATGATGGTAAAGTATTAGGGCAATTGGTGATGTATTGATATACTCAATTCTATGCAGTAATGATTAGGTGCACTGCCTTTCTTTCTTTTTGCTGCTTTAAACTGAAGTAAAAATAAGCTTATCTTTTGAACCTGTTATCTTTGTCCTTTGTGCTGACCCAACCACTGGCAAAACAGCAGCTCAAAATTGCAATGCTAAAATCAAGATGTTGTAATTGGTTTGCAGTATTTGGTTTGCATATTTGAACTTGTTTGCTTGTTTAAATTTGGTATTTGGAATAAATCTCTATGTAAACTGGCTCCACTGAGGACCATGGTAAGAGATACCTGGTACATGTATGTGGGAGATTTGAGGGATTTTCTTGAGGTTGTTGTGTGGATGGGTTTCTATTAGATAGAGATTTATTTCTGAACTAGCCAAAGGAATTTCAAGGCCAGCCTGAAGGCTGAAAACCAGCAGTAAGACTCGGGCGCGTGGACAGCTCGTGAACGTGGACAATATCCAATCAGCTAATGCATACTTGGAGCATGGACACGTGATCAGGAAATAACTGCATATATAAGGAGGCTTGTTTCTGTAATAAATGGCTTTGCTTGAATTCATATTGGAATGTGTGGAGTCCATGATATTTCGCCCTCACAAGTGGTGACCCCAACGTGATCCATAAGGAGAATTTATGGAAGGGGGGACGACTGCTGCGGGGAGTGAGCCCCAGCAGGAACGGCTCGGCTGGACCGTGACCGGGACGCAGTCTGCGGGCTGCGTGACTCCTGATTGATTGCTACAGAAGCAACAGAGGAGGGATAAAGGATCCGATATCATTGCAACGGACACCCAAAGAGGTGAGCAGCTGGGGGTGAGAGGAGATGGAGCAGAATATTTTTAAAGAAGAATTAAGAAATACTGCGGCTCCTCTCGCATATTCTCTCTAAGAGAGGGGTGAAGTATGAGGAGAGTAACCTCAAAAGGCTATTAATTTGGTACAGAGGAAATGGGTTTCCTGCTGACCTGTTAGGAGTTTTTCAAATAGAGACTTGGGAAAAAGTGGGAACGGTGTTGTGGAAGGCAATCAGTCACAGTGAAAAATACATTCTCGTCCTTGTAACCACCTGGAAACTGATAATTACTACAGTGAAGCAATTAAAACCTGAAAAGACTGTTAGGAGCATTAGTGACTCAAAACTTGAACTTTGGGACGATATAGAGCAGAAATTATGAAATAAAGTCAGCAATGGAGATAAAGAAGCTAAATCATTAGTGACTACATGGAAGCTTATAATCACTACCTTAAAAGATCTTAAGGCTGAACGGTCTGCTGCTGCCAGAATTTTTGCAGCGTTGCAGCCTGATAAGTATCCTGAAAGTCACTGTGAAGTTTACGCGGTTCGTGTCTTTGATACCCTCCCTATTCCATCCCCTGCTGTGCTTTTGGCACCCCCAATAGTTCAGCAGTCCGGGGCGGGGAGAGGAAAAATGCCGAGCAGGTGGCCTCCTGTATCATTGCCCAACCCTGGTGAGAACAGCAAGTCCGGAGGATTGGAGTTGGACGATTTGCCTAAAGAACCTGTGAAAGCTGAGAATGCTAAAGTCAAAAACAAGTGTACTATCAATCCTTATACCAATTTGTAGCTGCCTTTACTGTCTTTAAACCCTCCAACTTCCACGAGAGAGCAGAAGGAGACACTGGATAAGAACTGGATAACAGAACTGTGTGACAGATTTGATCAGCTAATAGGGAGTGAATTCAACAGTCGGCAATGCAGTCATGATGGTTGTGATGGGAAAGGGGGTGCGCCTGGGGACACAGGTTATACGAATAATTATGATGCTAGAAAGTATTGGTGAGAATGTGCACTGTTCCGAACCCCCCTGTTACCAACGATTCTCCAGCACTGTTCAAGTCCGCCGGATCTGATGACTCGGATGAGGATGAGGGTCTGCAGCATTTTCTTGAAAAGTTAAAGGAGTATGTGTACGTGTGGCCCCAAGATCAGATAAAAACGATGAATGATTCAAGCAAAATTTGACCTATGCAATGTAACAGCTATAGATCATTTAGGACGGAATGATGGGGACTCGTTGAAAGGGGCAGGTATCCCACAGCTCTTGGAACAGACACTAATTGACACACCACAATTACAGGCACTATTAGTTTCTGAAATCCTGAGGCAGTCAACAGACCTTGCATATCAAGCTACAGTAGAGGTGTCTGAAACCAACAAAGCAGCCAGATCTTTTATAACCACTATCGGGTCCCAATGAGAATTACATGCAATTTATTGACCATCTTCAAGAGGCCATCAATAAGCAGGTTGAAAACTTAGAAGCTAAGGAAGCACTGGTGTTTAAATTAGCAGTAGAGAATGCTAATGTTTGCTATCAACGTGTTATTTGCGAGTTTTACAGTACATATTACGTGCTTCTGTGTATTGCCCCTCTGAAAATCAAGCAGCTTGTCAGGAACGTGAGTTAATTGTTTTACTGGTTGTTGTTAGAATTGTTTCTTTGCGGTATAAGTACACCGTAAAACTTTCTCTCCACTTTTGCCACTCGCGCTGCAGGTAGCCCTGTGCTTCCCCCCCCTCTCTCCCTTTTCTCATGGTTTTTACTTACGAGATGGGGTCAGGAATTACTATTTTCAGTTGTATTCCTAAGAAATCGGTATTGGGAGGTGTTTTAAAACATAGGAAAACACTTGAAAATATGAGGAAGAAAGATCCTGTGAAATATTGTAATTAATGGTGGCTGCTGTATAAGTTAAACGATTGGGAAAAGTGTCTGGAGAATAGAATCTTGAAGTATAACACTTTGTTGTGATTAATGTTGTTTTTAAGGCAAAAAGAGTAGGAAAAAAAAAATCCCTACAAGAGATCATTAAATCATTTCAGACAGTTTTACAGGCGGAATGGTTTGAACTTCAACAAGCTGAGAATTAACTGATAACACACTGATCATAGAAAGCTTGCTGAAGTCTGCAGGATGCTTTCCTTATTAACCTGTTTTCTTTGTGGGTATCTGTTTAAGAATATTACAGTTTAATAGGTCTTTGTCTATTATATGGTAAGGTATGTTCATAGACTGTTATATCATGACAATCTGTTGACTCAAGATGTGCGTTTTGTGATAATACAGAAGATCATGAGTAATTTAGTTCCTTACTGCGTGAATGTGATGTTAAGATTTTATGTGTAATAGCTGTTACTTTTCTTTCTAGCATGCTAGCTTTATTCCAATATCCAGACTTGCACAACTCTGTGATAGGCTGTGTCTCATCTCGATGTGCTGGATTTGACTTTTTTGTATGCACATCAAGTAAAGAATCCTGGTTTTGGGATAACAGTTGTAGCGCACCAGATGAGACACTAATAAAAGCCTTTCCCAGTCCAGTTTGCTAGAATAGCGGGGGGGGGGCCAGGTGCCGATTGGGCTCCAGCGTGCACTAACCTGTTTCATCAGGGAGACCCAGTGGTGCCTCTGCCTGGCTGAGCAGTGAGTGGTTCAAAGGTGCAATGCAAAAATTGAGATATTGTCTTGAATAGGTGTAACTGATCTATCTGCATATTTGAACTTGGTATTTGGTTTTCATATCTGAGCTCAGTATTTTAATTTGCATATTTCTATTTGGTACCAAAAGAATTTTGTTTGGGGAGATAATTACAAAATGGGAACCAATTCTGCTACTAAAATACTACCTTGCTCCCCCTTAGGATGCATCCTAAACATTAGATTAATTACTTATATTGTTACCTAGTAATTTTGAGACCAGAAAAGAATTTAAATTGTTAAACTCTGCTTTGAAAAAAAAAAATAAAAAAAATTAAAAAAAATTAAATAAAAGAAACAAATAAACACCTAAATGCTATGATGGATGTGAACTTGGTATTGTATGAGGTTGTGTTTAAAAGTTGCTGGAATATGAGCTGATTTGGATCTAGGAAAATGGAATAATGGATTGATGTTTAATATACTGTATTTTGACATTTGTAAATTGTGAAAGGTAAATGGAGCTGAGGAATGTAACAACTGTTGAGCTAATTGGAATAATGTATAAAACTCAGCTCATTGTAACCGAGGAGTTTGCCAGAGCCTCCCACTTCGTACCAGCGATTACACCAGCTGCATGGCCTTGGCTATATCTGAAGTGCAGCAACAAGAGAAAGGAGAGAAAAAAAAAAAAATGGAAAAACTTGTTTTCCCGCTGCTAAGCGGAGAAAGGGGGGCTTTACTCCCCCCACTCTGTCTTTTTTTTTTTTTCTCCTGGATTATTGCCATCCATCCTTGTTGTGGCACTGTGTTGATTCTCAGCTTTGAATCAGGGTTCTTGGTGTTGTTTCTTTTTGCTTCTGTCTTTTTTCTTAGGTTTTGGCACATCTGGGGAGAGAGCTCATCATTTTACCTCCTTGCTGAAGTCAGTCTTTTCACACTGATCAGCTTTGGGGAGACCAGACTGTTCAGTGTTCTCTGGGTCAGAGTGGTACTGATTTGGGTGTGGAGTGGAGCCAGGTTGGTTTGATGTGGAGTTCAAACTGATGGGTTTTCAGGCTGGGCTGGAGATTCTGCCATCCCAGATGGGGGAGAGAGGGAGGTTTTATTCTCCCCTCCCTAGCGATGTTACTGCTAGGGAACTGTAATACTGCATCAAGTAGTCTGAGGGTTGAAATTTAAAGGCATTGCCAGTGGATGCATAGTAATAATGAAGCTGGGAAATTAAACCAAAAAAAAAAATTTTAATAGGCTTATTCTGTGGTAACTAGTTGTAAGAGACTTCTTAGTAAATTCACCATGCTAGTTTTTGAGGTCATGGGAGAGAATGAAAGAAAAGCTGTTTTTTGAGACCAATAGAATGCCAAATTTGGAACAACGTTTTAATATATGAATTCTTGTAGTTGCCAGAAAGTCTTATACCTCTCTTGGGTCAAGATTTGTTAAGTAAATTGTAAGCTCAAATAACGTTTTCTGAGAATTCTGTTTAGTTGCATGTCTTACAAGAAGCTGCTTGGATGATACAGATCTGCTTGCTGCAAGTGAGAAATCTCCAAGGAAATTTTGAATGCTGTATTTCCACTAGTATTAACAGCCAATATTTCGATAAAGCAAATACTGCACTGATAGATCTGAAAGAGGACTTCGATCCAGTAAGGGAAAACAATATCCAACAAGTATGACAGTTAAAATGGAGTTGGAAACTTTGAGGAATAAATTTATGACAACCTTACAGGCTGACTGCATTCAGTCAGACTTGCAGATTTGTCTATTTATAGCTACAACATAGAAACAACCTGTGGCTATTGTGGGACAGTATGATGAAAATGCTAACAGACTGATATACCAGTTGTTACTCTGATCAAGAAATGCAGGGAATTAATTTAAGTCTTAATAGGACGTGATCTTTTTTTCATATATGTACCATTTGTGAAATTTAATTTTCATTTTTTATTTGAAATCTACATCTTTGTAAATTGCACTAGCTGATTTTCCTAACAGCACAGCTTTTGGCATGCATAAATGTAAAATTTAAATTGCTGCAGAACCTTCAAGTCTTTAACATCAGGTCACAGTCCATACTTGTATTTGGTCTGATCCTACATGCTTGCACAGTTTTTGTTGATGGTTCTGGGAAGTCTCATAAAGCTGTAGTGGTCTGGCATGAAGATAACAATTGGCATTATTCTGTAAAAATTATTGAAGGTACAATCCAATTAGCAGAACTTGGCGCAGCTTTACATTACTTAGAGCTTTTTAAGGAGGAACCTTTAAATTTGATTTGTGATTCTGAGTACGTAGTCAAGGTCCAATGCACGTATCTGATTCTGAACTGGTTTTTTTTTGGTTTTGTTTTTGTTTTTAAATAAAAAGGGGGGAGAAGTAGGGAAAACACCACAAAACCAATTGTCACAATCATTGTATGTGATGAATCACTTATATCTAAGTGGTGCAGCCCAAATTTGCCCTGTGATGAAATACTTTGCAAATATGACCCAAAACCATGCTAAATCAGAAAGAACCTACATTAGTTATGGTCAAATCACTAGTTAATGGTAAATGGAAAAGGCCACATCAATTGATAACCTGGGGAAAAGGTTATGCTTATGTCATTACAGGCCAAGGATTGAAGTGGATTCAACAAAGATTCAACGGATGCAGACGGACAGGAGGGAGATAAGTTGTGAGGACTGTTTCAGATGTAAACCATGGATCCTAATTCGGTGTTATGGATGCTCACAGACCTGGTGATCTAGAAGCCCATTAGCAAGCGGGTGGCATATGTTCTGTGGAGAATGGCAATTTGAGCAAACAGCAGGAGAGTCAAAAGGGTGATATTACAGGCAGGTTTGACAGGCAAGGAAGGAAGGGTGGAGGAGTTGCCCTCAAGAGAAGGATAGAGTGTGAAGAGCTGTCTCTGAAGAATAGCCATGAGCTGGTAGAAAGTTTATGAGTAAGAATCAGAGAGAAGGGCAACAAAGGAAACTTTGTGGTTGGTGTTTACTACAGACCATCCAATCAGGGGGATACAAATGATGAATCTATAAGAAACAATTATTCTGCAAATTTAGTAGGCCCAGGCAGGATCTCTTGGCAAAGCATATTTTAATAACAATTTTGCAAGACCGGGTGTTCTACCTAAAGGTAGGCACACCTAATAGGGCAAAAAGCCCCTGCTTATATCTCCCCAAAATCCCGGCCACAATTTCCCTCCCCTGTTCCCCATTGGTTGAGTACTACAGGGTTTACAGACTATTCTGACGCACACAATACCCTTCCCCTTATCAGTCTATTTAAGATATGGATTCCTGGTACTTTGGCTACACTTCCCCCTAAATTAACTTATCAATACAGGTATCAGTATGTATACAGGTGTCAGTCCGTATTCTGGGAAGAAACTGTGTATTACATT
This sequence comes from Columba livia, assembly GCF_036013475.1. Classification (NCBI taxonomy): domain Eukaryota; kingdom Metazoa; phylum Chordata; class Aves; order Columbiformes; family Columbidae; genus Columba; species Columba livia. The sequence goes on along the minus strand of NC_088641.1, from coordinate 12,347,447 downwards.
AAGAATTCATAGTCCGATGTCTCTCGGTCCTTCCCCCCTGCTGGGGTCAGGCACCAGGTTCTCAGTTATGTAAAAACAACAGTTCTTCGTTAAATGTTCCTTACAATTTCCTCCTCTCATTTTATAGTTTTGTTGGTTTTGCATTTTCTTATTATACAGTTCTATAGGTGGCTTCAAGCCTAGACAACATGATTTCACATTTTTCTTCTGGAGTTATGCATTCGCTGTTCCTTCTTCCTACTTGTTCTTTTAGCAGGATCATTTTATCTGAGTATGGCAGTGGCCCTAAAGGCATTTGCTTTGATAGAGCTGTATCAATAAGGTGTTGAACAAGTCCTCGGGTGCGAGGGCGAAAAATCATGGACTCCACACTATCCAGTATGAATTCAAGCAAAGCCATTTATTACAGAAACAAGCCTTCTTATATATGCAGTTATTTCTTGATCACGCGTCCATGCTCCAAGCACGCATTGGCTGATTGGATATTGTCAATGTTCACGAGCTTTCCTTGAGATTCCTTTGGCTAGTTCAGAAATAAATCTTTATCTAATAGAAACCCATCCACACAACAGCCTCAAGAAAATACCTCAAATCTCCCACACTCGAACACACAGAATAATGCAACATCCTATTGCAGTTAACACCCCTGCTACTACAATTAAAGAAGGAAAGATAGATACTATCATTTATTTCCATTTTCCAAACCAAGATTCTAACAATCCCATGAGTGGACTATCTATACCTGAATTCTCAGCCAATTTTTCTGCTGAAGTTGTGAGTCCTTGCAAAGCTCTGGCTACACATATATCAGCTTTTTCTGCCAACATCATATATAGGACCATGTTATTTTCCCATGCCATTCTACTAGTAGCATCTAATTGTTCGGTGATTCCTTTAACTACTTGTCTAGTATAACTTATAAATAAATGTTATTTATCCTGTCTACATTCTTGTTTGTAGTTACCTACCAAAACAAAAAGGACTCAAAACCCACAGCTACTTGATTTCTTGCTTTGTGTTCCTTGGAGACCCCTCTGGGGACCCCAATCTAATTGAAATAAACTCTGTCATCAAAGGAAAACCCTAAACTCCTTTTTCTGTTGCCCTGATAAATCACAGTGTTCAAATGCCAGGGTAAAAGGAATTGCCAATTGAACAATGTCACAGGTACCTTCCCAGTCGGGGGGGTAAAATGGAATGAAGTGTCATCTTCCCACAGTACCACCAAAGATCCACTCAAGAAACATTTGAGGACATATGAGCACCAACTTCCCATGTCTCTACACACCTACTCATGTTCCTAGGAACTTGGTATCATTCCTGCCCTGTCATGAGAGACAGGCAGTATGATTTCCAATTATTCCTGAAAATGCTGGGGGAATTTTGTTATTTTTCCCTGCAAAGCTGGAAACAGTAGGGAGAGAGTATGACACGACTTATTTTCCTATGCCGTAGAGTCTTGGTATAAGGCTAAGATGCACTTCATCCCCTGTCAATCTTTGCTCCATCCCAGAGGGAAGGGTACCACTTGGGCCACAGGCCTTCCTGGTGCACAGGCATAGCAATTGCTCCTGTTTAGGCTTTGCACCATATATTTGATCCATTCTACCCAGGCATTTGTATCTCCATATATTTTGAACCTTCCCAGGGCATCTTTTCTACTAATGTCTATTCGTGATCCATAAACCCCACTTACTGAATCATCTGCTTCCTGTATTGTAATTAGCAAAGGGTTGCACTGCATAGACTCACATTCCGGGAGAGATTGTCCTTTAGATAGGGTAATTTTTCTTTTTAACTCTATAACCGTTCATTGCTCACTGTCCATCCCCTAAACTCTGTGGTCCAGATAACACTGTACCAGGAGGGGCAATGAGAGAGAGCAACAAAAACTGTGCACTTATTTAAATCATCCTTAGACTCAGTCCCCTTGGACACGTGTTTGTTTCCATAACTCAATTCTCTTTAGCTCTGTACATCCCCACAGTTAAGGATCTGGCAATTATCTACTCAAACTGTTAGGGAACCTTCAGTTTCAGTGATGTTTGCTAAGTAAACCATTTGTAAATTGTACATATACAGGATTAATAGTCCCCAAAAGTTTCATTTTATTTTCATCTCTGTATCTTTAGTCGAAGGGGGTTGTCAGTTGTCAGTACTTGCCACTCATCATTGTCCTTTGGAGGTTCGATTGGCTCTTCAATCCATGTGTAATGAGTCCACCCTTTCTCAGCTGGTCATACCACTGTCTCAGTGATCAGCAGAACTTGAAATGCTCCTTCCCAATCTGTCTGAAGTTTAGTTTCTTTCCAGGATTTGACCAGGACCCAGTTTCCAGGCTGAAACTTGTGAACTGCAAACTCTAAAGGCAGAGTTTGTGCTAGAAGCCCTTGGTGCCTGAGAGAAGATAGATAAGACAACCCGAGTATACACTTTTTGAGAAAGAAATCCTTAGTTTCAAACTGTGGAGGTCCACCTGTTATTAAACTTGCTACCACTGCCACTGTGGCAGTGCTCAGGAGGAAAGCTTCTCCCCACCTGGCAAGGTGATCAACCAACACTAGTATGTATTTAATTCGACCAGCTACAGGTAAATCAACTTGAATATTTTGAAAGAGTTGTAAACTTGGACTCCGCCCTCCTCCAGGCTGCTTTCTAAGTGCCTTTTTATTTATTCTTTTACAAACCACCCATCTTTCACAAATTTGCGTGGCTATAGTATAAATTCCAGTACTATGTCACACATTGCTTGTGTTCCCCAATAACTCTCCTGATGTAAAATCACTAATACCTCCCTCATGATTTGCTTATTTAACATTTCTTTACCATCTGGGAGTACCCATTTCCCACTCTGTTCCCTGGCTCCTAATTCCTGGAGGACTTCTTTTTATTTTTCATCAAAAACTGGAACTTCCTGCGGGGCCAGGACCTCAAGCGTGAGATAACTTACAGTTATTACTTCAGGTTTTAAGGCTGCTTCTCAGGCCATTTCATCTGATAACCAATTTCCCCTGACACAAAAGGAGTTTCTCCTCTGATGTCCATTAACATGTACTACAGCCACTTCTATTGGTGACATCATATTACGTAACACTTGTCCAACTGGTTCTTCATGAACCAATTCTTTCCCCATGCTATTAATTAGATCCCATTCTTCCCAGATTTTCCCAAAGATGTGCACTATTCCAAATGCATATCTAGAATCATTACAGATGGTACCTTCTTTTCCTTCTAACGTTTGCAGTGCCTGATTGACAGCTTATAGCTGGCATGTTTGAGCTGACCAGTTATTAGGCAACCTTCCCGTTTCTTATTTCACCACTCACACCTTCAATGATGGCACAGCCATTGTGTCTTTTCCCCTGAATTACCCTTGAAGACCTATCTATGAAGAGGTGCAGCCCATTGTCACCTCTCCATAGGAAAGCAGCAAGGTTTAATTTCCTGCTTTCTTCCACCAGAAGAGCGGTTGCTGCTGCAGCTTGCACACACTCTGGCCAACCTCAAGGCACAGTGTCTAAGAGCTTAGATAAGTGTGCCACTGGTTGTCGCTTCCCCCCCAGTCTACTTGCTGGTGGAGCAGTGTGAGAGGCAGAACAACCCTCAACTCGGTGCAAGCATCGCTCAACAATAACAAAAACATCTCTGTATTATCAACACTGTTTTTAGCACAAATCAAAAAACATAGTCCCATACTAGGTATCACAAAGAAAATTAACTCCACCCCGGCCAAAAACAACACAAACTGCCAGGTAATATAATAGCTTTCAAATTTTCTCCTTGTCACCCCCCAGGCAGTAACTGTGTTTCCACACCCAGAGCTTGTAAAATATTTTTCTCTAATAAATAAGCTGGGGAATCTTCCACTAATATATTCCTTCCCCATACACTTTTAATACTTATTATCACAAATAGGAATTTATTCATAATCGTCTCTCCTTCCCCCCTGCTACCCTATTTATTACAACTCTGTCTTCAGATTTAGATCTTTTTAGGGTAGAATTCAGAAGGGATAGTGTAGCTTCCGTTTCTACTAAAAACTAGACCTCATTACCTCCTGCTTTACCAATTATATGCCCTTTTGCGATTCAAACAAGTTTCCCCACAAAAAAAAAGAAACACCACCACCAAAAACATTTTCAGCCCCTCCGATTTTCCAAAGCGTATTGAGTTTTCTTCCTTTAGTCATTTCTAACAGTTGCCGCCCTAGGTGTAACAAGCAGTTCCGAGAAATGTTTGTTCATTAAAGCTCCTGGAGATGTTTGTTTGAGTTCTGAGAAGTGTTTGTATGTTTACTTGCTTTGTCCTGCTTAATGTATTTACCTAACAAGGAGATGTTTGTTTGGGTTCTTACTTGCTTTATAAGAGTAAGAGTAAAACAAAAATGATACACTATTGTATGGTAGTTTGGGGTGGTAAGGAAATTCGTAAGGACCACCTGTTTTGGCCAGTGTTCGGATCCTTTGAGGATTGGATTTGCCAAGCCTTGAACCTTTACGTTAACTCAAAAGAACCATTTAGTCAAGAAGAGAATGATTATGCGTGCTTATGGATAGGGTCAGAAACTAGGATCAATCTGTATCCGTTAAAAGAAAAGGGGGATAAGAGGCACGATAAACAAAGAAACAAGCGGCATGAGGAAGAAATTCCCGTAGCACCCCCACCTTATGTGCCGCCACCACCACCCCCGGTGCCGGCCCCTAGTCCAAATGCTCCACCACTGGCACTGAACCTGGAGGAAATGGACCCATAGGACCCGTCACTCGTGGTAAGACTAGAGAGCAGCAGTACCAGATGACGGGACAATTATATCCGTTGCGAGAAATTGCGATGGGAGGTCCAAAGGCGGGAATGGGGTATGTGGTGGTGCCCCTCAATTCTGGAGACGTTACGAGATTTTAAAAAGGAAATGGGGAATCTATTAGAGGACCCGCTAGGAGTAGCGGAGCGGGTTGATCAATTCTTAAGAACTAATACATATACGTGCGATGAACTGCAAGCAATCATAGGAATATCATTTACTGCCGAAGAGAGGGGAATGATCCGTAGAGCCGGTATGTGAATCTGGGATGAACAGCATCAACAGGGTCCTGCAGCCGACATTAAATGGCCGCTGCAAAGGCCCGACTGGAATAACCAGGACCCATTACACAGGGGTCATATGCAAGATCTGCGGACTATATTAGTCCAGGGTATTAGAGAATCTGTGCCGAGGGGGCAGAACATTGGAAAGGTGTTTAGTGAACACCAGAAAAAAGATGAAACGCCCACAGAATGGCTAGAACGGCTTAGAAAGAATTTACAGTTATACTCGGGATTAGATCCCAGCACCCCTGTAGGGGAAGCGTTGTTAAAAACACAATTTGTAGCAAAATCCTGGACAGATATTCGGAAGAAACTGGAGAAACTTGAGGATTGGCAAAATCATGGATTAGATGAACTACTAAGGGAAGCTCAGAAAGTGTATGTCATGAGAGAGGATGAAAAAGAGCGGAGGACTGTACGAATGATGGTTGCAGCAGTCAGAGAAGGTACAGCTCAGAAATCCAAGGATCAAAGGGCAGAGTATAAGGGCCCTAGTCCTAAGATAAGACCCCTTAATAGCGAGACTACAATGGAACGGGGTGAGCTGATAGAATGTTTTTACTGTGGAAAGAAAGGGCACATTAAGCGGAACTGTAGGAAGAAAATGGCGGATGAGAAAATGTTTAAAGCGGAATAGGGGTGTCAGGGGCTCTTTTTGCTGGGGACCCAAAAAGGAACAGAGCCCTTGATAAAATTGAGAGTGGGCCCCCAGCAGCAAGAAATTGAATTTCTTGTCGATTCCGGGGCAGAGTGATCTACCATACAAGCCTTGCCTAGGGGATGCAAAATATCCTCCGACACCATGCAAGTAATTGGGGCAAAAGGGGAGCCATTTCATGTTCCCGTTATAAAGGGGGTAATTATCAAAACCGACTCCAAAATAGGAGTGGGAAATTTGCTTTTAGTTCCAGAAGCTGAATATAATCTCTTGGGGCGGGATTTAATAATCAAATTGGGTATCAATCTAGAAGTAATAGGGAAAGAAATTCGGATAAGATTATGTCCCCTCAAAGTGGAAGACGAGAATAAAATTAATCCTGAAGTGTGGTATATGGAGGATTCAGTAGGGAAACTGAACATAATGCCCTTTAAAGTTAAAATCTCTAGCCCAGAAATACCCATTCGGGTAAGACAATATCCAATATCTGAAGAAGGTCGAAGGGGGTTGAAGCCAGAAATAGAGACTGTTAGAAAAAGGCTTGCTTGAACCTTGTATGTCTCCTTTTAACACCCCCATTTTACCTGTAAGAAAAAAAGATGGGAAATGGAGGCTGGTACATGACCTGAGGGAGATAAACAAAAGGACTGTGAGTCGATTTCCCGTAGTAGCTAACCCGTATACCCTCCTGAGTCATATAAGCCCGGATGATAAGTGGTATAGTGTAACAGACTTAAAGGATGCCTTCTGGGCTTGCCCATTGGATGAGGAAAGTCGAAATTATTTTGCCTTTGAGTGGGAGGGAACTCACATTTCGACCGTTCTCAAAAATACAAATTGATTTTACAGAACTACCAAAGGTCGGACATTACCATTATTTGTTGGTGCTAGTAGACCACCTTACACACTTTGTGGAGGCATTCCCAACAGCTAGAGCTACTGCACGTACAGTAGCAAAAATACTGTTAGAAGAAATAATTCATCGATATGGAATAATTGAAGCCATTGATTCCGACTGGGGCTCACACTTTGCATCAAAGATTATTACAGAGACCTTCCAGGCACTAGGTACCAATTGGCAGTATCATACTCCATGGCATCCACAAAGTTAAGGGAAAAAGGGGAAAAAGGATTAGTGGTACAACGACTGCCCTTAGACATAAAAATACATACTCTAGAACCTGGAGGTAAAGTGCTTATAAAGACCTGGAAGGAGGCATCACTAACCCCTCGATGGGAGGGACCTTATGTTGTTTTACTCACTACAGAAACAGCTATTCGGACCACCGAGAAGGGGTGGACACACGCCAGTCGAGTGAAAGGCCCGATCAAGACCAACATGTGGACTGCAGAATCCACAGAGGACCCTTTAAGGATTAAACTGAGGAAGCAATAAATGGACTTGGACTTACCAACCTGTATCGTGCAAGTACAGAAAAACGATAAAGCTGATTATAAATACCCTATTTGTAAGGATTATAACGTTAAATGTGATAACATAGGTTGCAACTGTTATCCTTTTGTATGCTTTAAATGCACAGTGTGCCAGGAAAACTGGTGGTTGCATTGCCTAGATGGTATTCCCCCTCGAGGAACTTGTGATCAGTGTTATTCAATTGAACGAGAAATTACTGAATTAGCATTAAAACTTAAAGTCTTACGAGGAGAAATCGAGACCGAAGATCCTAGTTGGTGGAACATACATGTCTGTGGAGTACGACCTGAATGGTTTTGTTTCCACCATAATGAGCCAACTCCTCTGAAATTACACATAGTACAAGTGTGCTGTTGAACCACTGTAAAAGAAATAACGTGCCATTCCCTCTTGGTAAAAAGCTGCAACTGGGAAGCTTACAAGCGACGGTGCAGTTGCCGGAAACATTCGCGGCCTCCTGAAGAATATTCTTGCTACCGAGAAGATGGTTTACCCCGTGGCTCGAAGCAACCGAGTCGACGGGTGAGGCAGAGGAATAACACAAAGTGGGGGCAAAAATCCGAATGGAATTGCGCAGCAATGTTGGGAGAACTACCCCAGTGCTAGGCAGCACAACAAATTGCAAAATCAAAGCAAGCTGAACCTAGGCAAATGCAACCCCACCTGGTATGCTGTATTAATATTATTACTAATGGCCAGTAATGGGGAGTCAGCACATAGACCATACAAATGGACCCTAATTCAGGTAGAAGAAAGCCGAGTGATTAAAGAGAATATTACAGTAGGATCCCCTAGTTTTTCTGTAACCCTTTGTCAGTTAGCACCTATACAACCATGCTTAGATCAAAAAGGTTATTATGTTTGTCCCTCTTCCAATCCAGGGAAGAGTTACTGCAACTATCCTAATGAGTATTATTGTGCATATTGGGGTTGTGAGACAATTGCTTCAGACTGTGTGACAGATTGCAATTCCCCCTCCTTTGCAGCACGGCACTTCTCCCTCTTCCTCTGCTATTTGAGGCTAACAGCTTCTTTTGTCTGGCCCAGAGCACCCTGGCTCCTGGGACATTAGAAGAAGGGAGTGCCAAGGCACACTGGGCCGCGCCCAGTGTGGGGGATGTTTGAGGGCTTCAGGGGCACCCACACTCAGTGTGGGGGGTGCAGAGAAGCTTATACAATGCCTACAGTCAGGTCTGATCAGATAACAAAACGGGACTCTCGTCGAGACTCCGCCCATTGCCGCGGGTCTCTTGGAGCACGAGCTTAGCCACTGCCGCCAGGAGAGCCCCCCTCCCCGGGATGGAGACTCCACTTGCCTCGCCGCCACAGGTGTAAGTAAAACTTCTCGCAGGATTGCGAGTATATTTTCTTTCCGTGCACATTTGCACAAGTACTTTATTTCCTCGCACAATCGCAAGTGGCCGCCGAGAGCCCCTCGCACAATCGCGAGTATATTTTCCTCCCGTGCCTCCACATAAGCACGTGTAGGATTCCGTGCACATTTGCACATGTGAAATAACTCTCGCAGGACTGCGAGCGTATTATAAATTTACTCTCGCGGAATCGCGAGTGCACACTTTCCGTACTCACTGCGAGTACGTGTATCTCTATAAATTAATCCCACACCGTGCTTAGGCAAGTGTGTACTCCTCCGGGACTCGGGGATGGCTCCGGCATTGTTTTGGTGAAGCCACGTGCATGCACTCTGTGGACCTCCTGTTGTATTAGTGGCTGCCCCTCTCAATAATTTCCTCCACTGATATCCGAACCTGTATTTAAGTCACATTTGGAGTGCTAAAACCCTGTGCCTCGCTGGTCTAATAAAAGTTGGTTTTGGACCTTGTGGTCCCTAAAATTGACCTGTGGGTTGCTCTGTGACAACTGGAAACCGGTCGTGCGAGATAAGTTTTTGAATATAACCTGGGGGCCCAGCGGTTGCCAACCTCCTAAGCGAGACTCAACCGGAGGTACAATAAACCCAGGTAGTCGTACACATTTGACACTCACAGCCCTGCAACCAGAGCACCAAGGATGGATACTAGGAAAAATTTGGGGAGTCAGATATTGGGAACCAGGAAAGGATCGAGGAGGGCTCATAAAAATCCAGAAGGAACCCGCGCCTAAAGAAAAAGCCCAACCAATAGGTCCCAATGTAGTAATAACCGAAGAATTAGAAATTAACAAGACAATAACAGATGGTCTTGAAAACACAAAAGACTCTAATACTAACGAAAATTCACTTTGGACCCTAATGAATGCAAGTTATCAGGTTATCAACAGAACCTATCCAAATTTAATGCTAGAATGTTGGTTGTGTTTTGATCCAAAACCGCCATACTTTGAGGCCATTGGGCTCGGAGCAACACCTAAACTTGCCAATGGAACAAATTCTGACTCTTGTAAATGGAGTAATGAGACCCAGGGAATCTCATTGCAGCAAATGCAGGGTAAGGGGATATGCATTGGTAAGGTACCCCCTGAAAAACACCTATGCATGAACAGAACACGCACCGGTCAATGGATAACGAGAATTAGGAGGCCCAGCGATTGGATAATACCAGTTAATAACTCTAAGTGGATATGTTCAAAAAGTGGGCTCACACCCTGTGTTTCCATGAAATATATAAAACTATTAGAAGAGTTTTGCATACAAGTGGTAGTTATTCCTAAAATTACCTATCACCCAAAGGGATATGAAGAAATCGTGGTAACTCACCAGTTAGTAAAAAGAGAACCAGTTACTGCCATAACTGTAGGCGCCCTACTAGCCCTTAGTGCGGCGGGTGCAGGAACCGGCATCGCCTCAATAGTAAGTCAGAACCACCAATTTGCAGCACTAAGAGTGGCTGTTGATGAGGACCTGTTAAGGATAGAGCAATCTATAAGTGCGCTAGAAAAATCGGTAAGATCTCTGTCTGAAGTAGTCTTACAGAACCGACGAGGTTTGGACCTACTGTTTCTTAAGGAAGGAGGACTTTGTGCGGCTTTAAGGGAAGAGTGTTGTGTATATGCCGATCACACAGGACTAGTAAGAGACACAATGAATAAACTACGAGAAAATATAGAAAAACGAAAAAAAGAATATGAATCTCGGCAGAGCTGGTATGAGAACTGGTTCAGACAATCACCCTGGCTTACAACCCTCCTATCCACTATAGCAGGACCACTGATTCTTTTAATCCTAGTATTAACATTCGGACCTTGTATCTTAAATAAAGTAATAGCGATCGTGAAAGGCAGACTAGAAGCCGCTCACTTGATGTTGATTGAGGCAAAATATGAGAAATTGCATGATCAAAATGAAATAAATATCTTACGCTTTTTCTATGGATAAAAAACATTTAATCCAATTCCTTGTATTCCTTAAACACGTGTTCATTAGAGCATAAGCAAAACAGCGCTGGGTGTGCGGGGGATTCACTCCGCCCAACACGCACCCCTTTAAACAATAAGAAGTGTGCTTAAATACAGTAAGGTATTACATATTCATAATGACCCCAGGAACGCCTATACATATTCATAACCTTTCCCTGCTTCTGATTAAAATGAGTCTCAGAGAACCATTTCCATAGACCCTCCCCTGTTGCTCCTGCGCAGTGCCACTTGGTGAATTTGAGGAGGGGTCTTTGGGGGTCTTTGGATGAAGGCTCCTTCAGCTTCATCACAGTGAACTTTTTACCTTTGGTTCATTATGTTGAATTGACTGGGACCCAAGCTGCCAAGTTGAATGAAACCAGACTGGCGCCCCCTTTTCCTGTAAATCTTCGTTATCTTGTCTCCTCAAGTTTACAGCTAGGTGCAGTAAAACTTCTTATCTTGGCATTTGATGGGGTTCTGTTCTTCTTAACATAAAGCTCTAAACTAAGCATTTATTGTGTGGGTAAGCCTTAAAGTGTTAGCTTGTTAGTAGGCACCCATTATATGCTTAGTTAACCCTTAAAATGTTAGTTCCCTCTGTCAATATAACTTCATAAGCAAGTTTCATAACTTTTTACATAGAACTTAACCACCTTTTTCCAAGTTCAGAGCCCGTGCCTCATTTGGTTCTATCTGTAAACATTAAACATCTTAGCACGAATCACAACTGCATTTTTCACAATTCCCCCGTTTTCTTTTTATCCTATTGATTCGTGCTTTGGCCTCAAAGTTAGGTAGTACTTGCCTAGCGGCGGCTAGGTCCAGTTTGGTGTTATCTTTTAAAATCATCAATTTATACCCTATTCCTTTTGTTGCCATTTCAGGATCTATAGGCATAGCTGAGATTTGCATGCCTTGGACTACTGAATGTATCAACCAAATAAAGCACGGGATCATACATGGTACAAACAGTAAACCCAGAAATGCACATACTATCATGAACCCTATTTTCTTCCAGAAGGCTCCCCCAAATAAGTTATCCCACCAATGGCTAGTAAGTATAGAATTCCATTTCTGTACTGGTACATGTGCAACTCGTTTTATCTCCTCTGCTATTTTCATTATAGCTTCCCCATTATAATCTATTTTCAAACAACACTCAGAAGTATTCCATTTCCCACAGACACCCCCTTCTTCAGCTAAAAGATAATCTAAGGCTACCCGATTTTGGTACGCTGCAGCCCTGGTCTGAGACAATTGTCTTGCTATAAGATTCAGTGCCTCAGCTGTCCGGTTGCTTGTTATTTCAACCACTGCTTGCAACTGGATAATTCGGTTTAGCATATATATTGGGGTACGGTATCCCCAGCTTCCATCTTGGGCCCAGGTGGCTGGATCATAGTATTCAATTATCCTTTTCGCAGGCCATTCATCATCTTTCCAAGTTTGCATTCCTCCTATGGGGACATTTATTAAACCCCTCTTCTCTCTGTTTAAAGTTTCCTACAGAGGTTTCCCCAGATGACTCCCTTTTTCCTTTGGTAAAAGGAAAAATGGTGGTTGAATTATCCCTATTGTACAAGACCCTCTCCATTTAGGCATTAACTCCTTATAAGCTCTATTCCCACATATCCAAAATAATCCATCAGGAGCTTTCCATGGTTCGTTTACATCGGTAGAGCCAGGATTCTGCCAATATCTCCTTAAATCCCCAATTTCCTCAAAAGGATTTGCTTTGCTTCGATTCTTCCAGCATATCGTTTTGTTTCCCAGGCTACAATTTCGAGACCAATATCCATTAGGTGGACCTGGCCACCAAGTGGGAGGAATAGAGGTATTTGATGAATTTACTCGTAACACTAACTTACAAGGGGTTTGCCCAATGTATTCAGTAAAATCCAGTATACCATCATCCCTTGATATGCATATCTGCCTTATTATTAAGTGACTTAATACCCGTCCTTCTGGTCTTTTTTCCCGAGTTACATGAGTTCTGTTCCATACCAGTAATCCTTCTGGGCTTACACTCTTTCCTCTCCAAGGCCACTGTTCTACCATTTGAGACCCCCCACATATCCAGCATGATGTGACATTTAATTCCCGGGCTATCTTTTCCATAAGATCTATAAACAGGTTTTTCCCTACCGTTGGTAATTGCAATCCCTTGTCTTTTTGCCTTATTTCTTCATACCAATCACTGCTTTTCTGTACCACTTTCTGTTTCTCTTGCCTTCTTTTCAATTCATGAGTAGCACTCTTAACTAACTCCTCCTTATACTGATCTTGCACTCCCCCTCCATCTGAATAGCCCCACATACCAGTTTGTGAAAAACAGATACTCTGTTCTCCCCTAGGGCAGGAGACAGAGCCTACACCGAGTACACCTTTCCCTAGATTAGTTGCTACCCATAACTTCTGCCCTTGGATTTCACATTTTCCAATTTTGTTCTATCATAACATCCAGAATTAATATGAGTGTGATAATTGAGAACATATTGTGTCAGTCGTCCTATTCTCACATGCTCATAGCGCTTGGTACAGGGATTGGCCAGGCTAAGTTGGGAACAATAAGTCACCACTCCTAGCAAGAGGATCAGGTCCAGGTTTCTACGCCCTCTGCCTCTCTGGCCTACCAGGTTGCAGCTGGCAGCCGAGTTCATAATCTTCTCGGCAGCAAGGGTAGTGTCCCCGCCTTCCTATTTTTGCCGTTATGTGATGACTTTTTATTGTATTCCAAACTCTTGGCCTTCACTTCCCAGGAGCAACAGGACAACATGAAATTTGATTTCTCTTCTTACACTCTATTCTTCCTATCACTGGTGGACTCTCTAAATTCCCATACACCCCTTTAGTAAATACCTCCCATCATTCTTCACTATTCTTTTTGTATTCTTCCAGTGACTGTTAGAACTCTCAAGCTAGCTTTGGTTTCCTTATCTTCTATTCTTAAATGCTTATTACACAATCCTGTTGGTAATTTCCCGTTGTGGATATGCTTATACCACAGTTCATTATAACCTAAACATCAAATACAGATAAAAGAATTACATATACAACTTAGTCCAACATGCTTAACTATTAAAACATTCAGATTTTCATTTATACTGGACATTCATATGAACAATACTGATAGTAGTTACATCACCGATCCCATGTTAATTTCAATTCCCCCTATCCTTGAGTTACTTTCCAGGTTCTTTCTTCCGTCAGGGGTCCTTTAACTCGAGACGCATGTGTCCATCCTTTCTCTGCAGTCCGAACCGCTGTTTCTGTAGTTTTCCAAAGTTTTCTGCAAAAGACTCCTAAACTTTTGCTGTCCTGGTAGGTAATGCTTCTGGCCAGCCTGAAAAAGTATCAGTTAATACCAACAAATATCGGTACCCCCCTTTTCCTGGGAGTTCTGAAAACTCAATTTGCCATTGTGGTCCAGGCCCATTCCCCTTCCCCATTTGACCCATTTCTAGCTTGGGCATATTTTGGGATTAGTCTGGAGGCAAAGATCACACTGCTGTCACCTGTTCTACAGTGATAGACGAATTTCTAGCTCCTGTTTCCCTAATCAAATGTTTGCATAGTGGTTCTATTCCCCAAAATCCTTTCTTATGTTCTTCCCTTACTAAAGGCCAAACTGCATGAAAGCGGACAATAAGTTTTCCCTGAGGGGTGTGAACCCACCCTTCCTTATTATATTATTCCTCTAAATCTATGATGAGTTTCGATTCTCTTTAGTATACTCTGGCTTACCTTTTAAAGAGACCTGTCCCCGAAGGACTAGAGCACCTTCTGTTTTTACCTTTTGCTTAGCCGTTTGTTTTGCCTCTCTGTCCACCAGCCTTTTCTGATTCCGAGCTCACTTTCTGGTGTGCCCTATTATGCATGATTGCCATTTTCTTAGGAAGTTTAACTACTTCCGATAGTTTCAACATCTCCTCTGCACGTTTGATATGTTTGCTTTGAGAGTTTGAAAGTCCCTTTTCTTTCCAAATTGCTCTGTGCACATGCACAACCCTCCATCCATAAAACAGTTGTCAGAGTTTTCAATATGAACGTCTTTTAGATCTGGTCAATTGGATGATGTTGCTTTGATGGTCTCCAGGCAGTCATGATGAACTGGTTCTCCAAAGTTACCACTGAGGAAAGAAGCTGGGTTGACAACGTTAGTGACGATAATTTCTACACCATCTTGTTAGACACTGTGTGGGATACTAGCACAGTCATTTTCTGACCCATGGTAAATCTCCGGGCCTCCTGTATATTCAGTACCACTGCAGCAACTGCCTGCAGGCATCCAGGCCACCCCTTTGCAGTTGCGTCTAACTGTTCGGAGAAATAGGCCACTGCTCGTCGATATGGGCCAAGATCCTGTGCCAATATACCCAAGGCTATTCCCTGTTTCTCGTGAAAGAATAGGAAAAATGGTTTACTCACGTATTGGAGTCCTAGAGCAGGGGCTGACATCAAAGCCTTTTTAAGTTCCTTAAAGGCTCGTGTGTCTTCCTTATTCCATTGCAGGTGTTTCTGGTTCATATGGTCCAGGTCACGCACATCTCCTTGGTTCTAGTAGAGATGAAAATGTCATCCAGATATTGTAGCATCTGTCTCTCATCAGACGAGGCTTCTCAGGATTCAAAATCTTTAGCAAGCTGATTTCCAAATATTGTCGGGCTATTCGTGAATCTTTGTGGCAACACCGTCAAAGTGAGCTGGGTTTTACCTTTATTTTTAGGCTTCTCTCATTCAAATGCTAATATTGTCTGGCTAGCTTCATGGAGAGGGAGGCAAAAGAAAGCATCTTTCAAATCTAAAACGATAAACCAAGTCAAATTAGGTGTACTCTCAGAAGGGTGTATGGGTCTGCTGCCACTGGGTAGAGGTCCTCAGCTATTTTGTTTATATCTCATAAGTCCTGAACCACCCAATATGACCTATCTAGCTTGCAGACAGGCAACATAGGGGTGTTGTAATTGGACTCACACTCCTTTAATAACCCTATTTGCAGGAATTTCTCTATTACTGGCTGAATTCCTACTTCTGAACCTGGGTCAGAAGGTGGATATCTAAGGGGAAATCCGCGTGCTCTGTACGCGTTACACACAACAAAGCAGCCCAGCAGGAACGGGCCAGGCGGCGACTGCCCCCCCGCTTCATCCCCCGCGGGCGGGGAGCCCGGAGGAGAGGAGCTGCAGCTCCAGCTCCAGCAGCCGCCGCTCTCCCCCCCCACCTTTTTTTTTTTTTTTTTTTTCTCACCGCTTTAGCAGGCACTCAGCTTTTCACCTTTTTTTTTTTTTTTTTCTTCTCGCCGCAGCTTATCAAGGGGAAGCTGCCAGGCACAGGCTTGGGCTCCTCTTGCCCTTTTTCTCTCTTCATTTAATTCCTGCGTCTATAAACTTTATATGCAATTTCAATTAGCTGAGCAATAGTTACATCCCTCAGCTCCTACCTTTTGTAATTTCTTACAGATGTCAATAAGCAGCATATTAAGCATCAATCCCTTACATTAATTTTAGATCCAAATCAGTCTATCCACAGAACAACACTAACTGCAATACAGCTAACTCAGAATTTCACATTCAAAGCACTTCCCCCACTAATTTTCTCTCATGTGTACAGATGCATCTTAAGGGGGAGCAAGGTGGTACTTTAATAATGGAACCGGTTCTCATGTTGTAA
Organism: Columba livia; assembly: GCF_036013475.1. Lineage (NCBI taxonomy): Eukaryota > Metazoa > Chordata > Aves > Columbiformes > Columbidae > Columba > Columba livia. Next base: position 12,331,242 of record NC_088641.1, on the reverse strand, counting down.
TTATCTCCCCAAACAAATTCTATTGGTACCAAATCTAAATATACTAACTAAAATACTGAGCTCAGACACGCAAACCAAATACCAAGTTCAAATATGCGAACAGATCACAATTACACTTCTTCAAGACAATATCTCAATTTTAGCATTGCACCTTTGAACCACTCACTGCTCAGCCAGGTGGAGGCACGGCTGGGTCTCCCTGACAAAACAGGTCAGTGCGTGCTGGAGCCCATGGGCACGCACCGCCCCCACAGCAGCAAGCTGGACCGGGCAAGGCTTTTATCAGTGTCTCATCTGGGGCGCCACAACCGCCATCCCCAAACCAGGACCCCCCCATCCGGTGCGCATACAAAAGAGCCAAATCCAGCACACCGAGATGAGACACAGCCTATCACAGAGCCGTGCAAGTCCAGATGCCAGAACAAAGCCAGCATGCCAGAAAGAAAAGCAATGGCTATCACACACAAAACCCCATCACCACATTCACACAGTCAAGAGCCAAATTGCTCATCATCACAAAATGTACATTTTGGGTCAATCTGTGATCTTACTATACCATACAACAGGCAAAGACTTACGAAACTGCAACACATTCGAAAATATACCCACAAAGAAAAAAAAGCTAGTACTAAAAGGCATCTTGCAGACTGTTCTGCAAGTTTTTCTGTGATTCATTTGTTATCAGCTAATTCTCTCTCCGCTTGCTGAAGTTCAAACCATTCTGCTTGTAAATCTGTCTACAGTGATTTAATGATCTCTTGCTCAGTTTGCTTGTCTTTCGGGGCAGCTATCAAGGCTGCTTCCAAAACAGCAGAAATCTCAAATCTGCTTTCTTTTGCCAAGTCCCTTATTTGCTCAGTTACAATATCTGGAGACGACCAATGTCCAGAAGCCCACCTAAGACCCTCAGGACTCTGGCAAACCTTATAATCTTTCAGCAAACTCAATATCAGGGAGCAGTCCAGGCCTGGCTTGACCCAGGATGCCATGACCTACTGCCGGAGAACACAGCACAGACCGATCCGTCCTCCTTTAGAGCCTGTGGCTCCTATCCCCCCCCCAAACCGCTTCTCACAGAATATCCCAGTTCTGACACCAAATAAACTGTCCTGTCCCAACAGATGGGATGAGGGATGAGTTAACTCTTTGTTTCTCCTTATCTCTTCGAGTTTTTCTAGTTTCTTTCTTATATCTCCCCAGGATTTTGTTACAAACTGGGGGGTCCACTCCTTGAGTCCATTTATCCTTTGCTTTTTCCTTGGGTGAACTTCTCTTCATCCCAGAATTATAGCATGATCCCCCCCCAAGGGACTGTTGGGGGTCCAAAACTCTAACATGACCCCCCCCCCCGCCAAGGGACTGTCGAGAGGGGGGTATCTCCAGCAGATCGCTCCCCTTCGACCTCTTGTGGGAACCTCAAACCCACGAAACCTGGCTCACAACATGGGGATCAAACCCACTACAACTAGCTTACAACGTGGGGCTCAAACCCACAACACAGAGAGAGTGCTTCACTCACTTTGTCCCTTCAGTGGCCAAGCCCCTCGTGGGGTGTTGGAACTGCATTTAGAAGGACTCCGCACTTGCTTCGCAACCAGATTGCGTCTCAAACAACACCAGTCACACAATCACATAACCCGACCTGATGGTACTTACAGTCCATTTTTCCCATCAGGACCTACCCGACCCGGCGGTACTTACAGTCCACTTTTCCCGTCGGGACCTTCGTGCACTCTGGATTACAGGTAAACTGCAGCATTCAGGGGGAGTGAGCTCAATTCTTCTCTATTCTTTTGCTTATGCTTTAATTTTGAATAACGTTGGTAGCTCTCCGCACACCTGAGTCCAAGGGCCACTATTAAAGTGGGGCGCTTCCCTTGAACCTGAGGTAACACAGAGCTATCCAAGGTTATCACGTCGGGGTCACCAATTGAAATAAATATCTTACGCTTTTTCTATGGATAAAAAACATTTAATCCAATTCCTTGTATTCCTTAAACACGTGTTCATTAGAGCATAAGCAAAACAGCGCTGGGTGTGCGGGGGATTCACTCCGCCCAACACGCACCCCTTTAAACAATAAGAAGTGTGCTTAAATACAGTAAGGTATTACATATTCATAATGACCCCAGGAACGCCTATACATATTCATAACCTTTCCCCGCTTCTGATTAAAATGAGTCTCAGAGAACCATTTCCATAGACCCTCCCCTGTTGCTCCTGCGCAGTGCCACTTGGTGAATTTGAGGAGGAGTCTTTGGGGGTCTTTGGATGAAGGCTCCTTCAGCTTCATCACAGTGAACTTTTTACCTTTGGCTCATTATGTTGAATTGACTGGGACCCAAGCTGCCAAGTTGAATGAAACCAGACTGGCGCCCCCTTTTGCTGTAAATCTTCGTTATCTTGTCTCCTCAAGTTTACAGCTAGGTGCAGTAAAACTTCTTATCTTGGCATTCGATGGGGTTCTGTTCTTCTTAACATAAAGCTCTAAACTAAGCATTTATTGTGTGACTAAGCCTTAAAGTGTTAGCTTGTTAGTAGGCACCCATTATAAGTTTAGTTAACCCTTAAAATGTTAGTTCCCTCTGTCAATATAACTTCATAAGCAAGTTTCATAACTTTTTACATAGAACTTAACCACCTTTTTCCAAGTTCAGAGCCCGTGCCTCATTTGGTTCTATCTGTAAACATTAAACATCTTAGCACGAATCACAACTGCATTTTTCACAAAAACGACACCGAATTATTAGTATTAAGTGGTCAAGAGTTGCAATGCTTTAACGAACAAAATAAGTAAAAAATAGAAAAGGAGGAAATTGTAACAAGCAGTTCCGAGAAATGTTTGTTCATTAAAGCTCCTGGAGATGTTTGTTTGAGTTCTGAGAAGTGTTTGTATGTTTACTTGCTTTGTCCTGCTTGATGTATTTACCTAACAAGGAGATGTTTGTTTGGATTCTTACTTGCTTTGTCCTGCTTGATGTATTTACCTAACAAGGAGATGTTTGTTTGGGTTCTTACTTGCTTTGTCCTGCTTGATGTATTTACCTAACAAGGAGATGTTTGTTTGGGTTCTTACTTGCTTTGTCCTGCTTGATGTATTTACCTAACAAGGAGATTTTTGTTTGGATTCTTACTTGCTTTGTCCTGATTGATGTATTTACCTCATAAGTAACCAAAGTAAGGCGATTGAAACTGGCTACGCAGCAGTCAACCTCACATGATGCAAGACACACCGTGAGTTGCACCACAACGTGAGTTGCACCACAATACGAGCCTTCAGCATGAGTGAAAAGTTACACCCGGAAGCTGTGGACCAGAGATGGACTATAAAAACCAGAGAACTGAATTAGCTGCGTGCGCGTGCCGCAAGGGAGACTGAGGTCTCTAGGCCACACCCAGCGCTGTCTTTGCTTATTGCTTGATTAAAAATAAAACTTTTGTTACTTACAAGACTAAGTAGAAAATTATTACACTAGGGGTAAATATTCCAGATTTCCACAATAATAGCATTCCATTTTCTTTCATTCTCTCACTTTTATCACTGACTTCAGTCTAAATCTTCTGCATGTTTTTGTTTTTTTTTTTTTTTCCTTCCAATCTTTGTCTTTCACTTGCAAATTCCTAGCTAAAGCTGCTGCTAACAAATCAATCTCCTTCAACTTTTCGCTTCTCTTCCCGACCATCATACACAAACATGACCACACTCAGAATTTTTGCAAATTCTTCCTGCCAACTTGGCACATGCTCTCTGAAATACTTCCATAGATCCACAAACACACTTGCTACCAGTTCATTACAAAGCCTTCCAAAAATCTTCCCCAGTCGGTGCTCCTCTGGCTTCTGTCTACATTCCTGCACTTCAGTTCAATTTACTCTTCTCTCCTCAAAAGCTTGAAAGCTTTTATCAGATTTTTAACCACTGTTTGGCAATTATCTCCATTTGTTTGATTATTATAATCTCAATTAGAATCACCTTGGGGCCAGGCAGTTTCCCCCTGTCTGTAGGGTTAGTTCTACATTCTTTTAAATGATTTTTCTGGACAGACCAACTCTCTCAATAACAGGTTAATATCGGCTCAGGATGGATTATATCCCGAAAAAAAAAATTAGAAAATAATGATGCACATCGAACCCCATCTTCCCTTAAGAGTTTGATTTCCTCACATAATCAAATCCCCAGGGTGCCAGGGAGTGCACCCATGTAACACTGGAGGGCATTCACATGTACATCCCCCCCTTTCACACTTCTTCCCCTACACACACATACACATACACACATCTGCTGCTGGATGTACTGCAAAATAACTTTAGCAATCCCAGGGTAAAGTCCAGCAAAAGCAGTAAGGACAACAAAGACAGCAAAGACAGTTGGGGAGGGAATCAAGAGGTGATACAGAGAGCAGAGACCAGCTCTGCAAGCACCTTAGTTAAATTATTCCCAACTGTAGCTAAAATTCCCAATTTTTCAATACTGTGGCCCAGGGCGTCACCTTTTCTATGCCGAGTTTTATTTCCCATCACTAAAAAATTCAGGGAGATCCTCCCGTTGAGTCACGAGGTTCAGAAAGGACCCCCTTGCTTTCTAAACTCCTTCAGAGAGGAGTTTAGGTGCGGCTGGATCCAGTCCTAGTCTCAGACTTGGTCAACGGTTTATGTCTAAAGGATATTTTCCCATTCTCAAAAGAGACATGAACCCCCTTTTATGTGCACTTTACATTGATCAGGCCACACACTTTACACTCATAAACATGCTGCAGCAAGGGGGGGACTGGAACCCACCCTGGTATGGAGTAAGATTTAAACCCCCTACAGTTTTGGTTTTATGTACCAATTTAGATCTTTGCATAGCTAATTGTTATTGTATCTGTATTATGGCCAGAATACCACTCTATTATGGGCTATTTTGTCCATATAAAACACGATACTTTATCATTTTCTATTTATCCTTCCTTTTTGTACATCACACATTTCCCCAATACCTTAACATCCTCCCTAAAGGACTGTATGGAAGAATGTTATCATTTTTCCTTTACATTTCCCATTCTGAGTCCCAAGGCCTCTCCTTCCACCTCATCCCTCCACTCAGAATGCCCCCGACCACCAAGGTAGTACTTAACAGTCTGTTTTCTTACCTTGGTCTGTGCACAGAGTTGTCTGGTCGCTTGTGTTGTGCCTACCACTTTTTCCTTTCCCCTTTCCCCTACGGTTTGCAGAGATCCGCCGTTTTCAATACAGCCTCAGGATTTCTGTTGGTCTCTCCTGGAGTCCCTACCGATGATCCACGCGCCTTCCTGTCCTTCGGCGATAGGGACCCCCGAGATGATGACGTTTATCCCATACGAGCCCCCAAATCTGTAAGAAACAATTATTCTGCAAATGTAATAGGCCTAGGCAGGATCTCTCGGCAAAGCATATTTTAATAACAATTTTGCAAGACCGGGTGTTCTACCTAAAGGTAGGCACACCTAATAGGGCAAAAAGCCCCTGCTTATATCTCCCCAAAATCCCGGCCACAATTTCCCTCCCCTGTTCCCCATTGGTTGAGTACTACAGGGTTTACAGACTATTCTGATGCACACAATACCCTTCCCCTTATCAGTCTATTTAAGATATGGATTCCTGGTACTTTGGCTACACTTCCCCCTAAATTAACTTATCAATACAGGTATCTGTACGTATACAGGTGTCAGTACATATTCTGGGAAAAGACTGTGCATTACATTAAGAATTCATAGTCCGATGTCTCTCGGTCCTTCCCCTCTAAATGAGTTTGTCAATACAGGTATCAGTATGTATACAGGTGTCAGTCCGTATTCCGGGAAGAAACTGTGTATTACATTAAGAATTCATAGTCTGATGTCTCTTGGTCCTTCCCCCCTGCTGGGGTCAGGCGCCAGGTCCTCAGTTATGTAAAAACAACAGTTCTTAGTTAAATGTTCCTTACAAAGCCTTATTACTCCACCTACAGGAGGCATCAGGCTCACAGGCTCTTGTCCTGCTGGGTGTCCCGTCCCAACAGATGGGATGAGGGATGAGTTAACTCTAGATGTGACACACACCCTGGCTCAACAGATGAAACCAGGTGTGAGTTAACTCTGGGTTAATTCTGCGCAGTTATGTTAAGTGAATGACAGACAATCACCTCCGGGGTCCAATTCAATTGTGAGTTTTACTAGAAGTACTTGTTGGAATATTGGTTACAGCGAATGGTGACTTGGCAAAAGTATAACAGAACTTATCAACACATTAACAGCGAAAGTCCTACTACGAGTGGTATATTGGTAACCATCAGTAGCTATAATATGAAATTTAACCAGCAATCAACATCAGAGCTTAAAGATGGTGTTATCCTTATATGTTCAAAAGGGAAAGGGAGAAAGAGAGTGGTAGAGAGGGAAGGAAAACTAAGGTATAGGGGAGAGAGAAAGATATATACGGAAGGAGAGACAAAGAAATGAGTGTATAGAAAAAAAAGGAGAGAAGGAAATAGCAGAGAGAAAGGAAGAAAGAAAAGAGTGAGGGATCCAGTCTCTTATGGCCCCACAGTGTGGTTGACAGGACTTGTACGATGATGTATGGCTTCGGTGTTCCACGGCGAGGATGCTGGGGTCAGGAGCACAGCGTCCTCCGATGTCTGGTTCAGAGTGAGGGTCTTCAGGGTGCTGGTATTCTCTTGGTGAGGCCGAGCTGGTATTCCCTTGATGGTGACTGGACAGGCCCTTAGATGAGACTGATATACCCTCCACCATGCTGTTTTTTGTGAGCTTTTTATAGTTCCCAGAGTAAAGGAAATTCGGGGCGGGGGGGGGGGGAAGTGGTGATTGCGAAAGATGAACAAGTTTCAACAAGCCCCAGGCCATGTTAAAATGGTCTCAACTTTTCCCCTTTGTTTGCCCAGCTGGGCATATCAGGAGATGGGGCTATGTGCCCTCCAGCACATCCTCCATCGGTCAGCCGGCCTGATCTGTGGCTCCTTAGCTTGTCGTTGATGTGTAGATCGCAGGTTCCCCTGCTCTGAATGTGTCTTCTGGCTGAACTAGTTTAGTCACAATGTTTTCAGACATGATCCTTATCAATGCTCAACACTGGGGGACTTCAACCACCCTGACATCTGCTGGAAAATAGGATGGCGAGCTGTAGGCAATCCAGAAGAACCCTGGAGTGCACGAGGATAACTTCCTCAGCCAGGTAGTAGACAGACCTACCAGGGGAGATGTAATACTGGACCTTATGGTCAGCAATTGAATAGAGCTAATTGGTGATGTCAAGATTGGAGGCAGCCTGGGCTGCAGTGATCACACGCTCATGGAGTTTGCAAACCTCTTTTCAGCTGTGGTGAGACCCCACCTGGAGTACTGCCTCTAGCTCTGGAGCCCTCAGCACAGGAAAGACATGGACCTGTTGGAGAGGGTCCAGAGGAGGATCACCAAATGATCAGAGGGCTGGAACACCTCTCCTATAAGGACAGGCTGAGAGAGTTGGGGTTGTTCAGCCTGGAGAAGAGAAGGCTCTGGGGAGACCTTATTGTGGCCTTTCAGTACTTAAAAGGAGCCTATAAGAAGGATAGGGACAGACTTTTCAGAAAGGCATGTTATGATAGGGGAAGGGGTAATGGTTTTAAACTAGAAGAGGGGAGATTCAGGTTAGACATGAGGAAGACATTTTTTACAATGAGGGTGGTAAGACACTGGAACAGGTTGCCCAGAGAGGTGGTAGATGCCCTATGCCTGGAGACATTCAAAGCCAGGCTGGATGAGGCTCTGAGCAACCTGATCTAGTTGAAGATATCCTGCTCATTGCAGGGGGATTGCACTAGATGACCTTTGAAGGTCCCTTCCAACTCAAACTGTTTTGTCATTCTGTGGTTCTATGATTCTAAACAATATCAGCAGTTGATTTTGTATGGAATATAGCACAGGGTTCCAAAAAAGAAAAATCTTTCCAAATTGTATGAGGCAAAGCAAGAACCAAGAGAGAATCCCTTGGCTTTTTATGAGAGACTGTGTGAATTTGTTAGAAAAAGGACTAATTTGAATCCAGAGAATGAAAATAATAAATGGTGTTTAGTATGTTATTTTTTGGACAATCAACTCCAGACATCCATGAGAAATTGCAAAAAGTGGATGGGGCTGAGGGAATGACTATTTCCTAATTGATTGAAATTGCATGAAAAGTGTATAATAGTTGTTGTGGGGGAGTAATTTAGGGTTCTGCTTACTGCAGAACAATGTTTAGATTTCTTAAAGAAAAATGTGACTTGAAAAAGTTGGGTGGCTGGTTCACTTTATTTTTTACTGCATGGGGAAATATGCCAAGCCAAATGCTGCTTAACTTTTCTCCAGGAGCCTGTACCCTTTCACAAAGCAAACTTTCAGGCACCTTACTTCCCTGATAACCGTTCACTCTGGAGTCTGTGTCTTGGAACTTTGGAGGCAAACTTTCAGGTGGGGACTGTATCTGCCATTGTGCAAAATTTCAAGATTCTTCTCTCCCTGACAACCGTTGGCTCCAGAGTCTGTATGTCACTGTTTAATTGCAGGGCAACAATAAACCGTGGCAGATGCTCTCTGTTAACCCCCTCCCCCTACCCCAGACCTTCCCACCAAGGAAAGGCAATAGGAAGAAAAGAGAGAGGGACTTGCAAGTTGGAAAAAAGTTAAAAATATTTTACTAATGCTAATAATAAAACAGAGAAAATAATATGACATATAAAATATACAAAACCAATCTTGAATTTCCCGGCACAGCTAAGCAATGCCCGGTATTGGCTGCTCCGGCAGCTGCAAGGCAGGCACCCGGAAGTCCTGGGCTGGACTCTACATCAAACCAGAAATGGATTCAGGATTCACTGGAACTATGCCTCAGCTTGCAGGGAAAACAGGCAGGGTCCTCTTAAGATGCCAGCCGTAGTTGAAGAGAGCGAGACCCTCGTGATCTCCCACTTTATAGGGTGTATGACGTGGATGGGATGCAATACCTAGTTGGTTAATTTTAGTCACCTGTTCAGTTCGCCCCTCCTTGCAAATATGTCCCTCTCACTTACGAAACTTGCGGTTTTATCAGCAACCTTGCATTCCATTGCTATGTTATCAGCTCCTGTCTGCAAAAACATGTAGCCAACTTCAGAAAAGTGCAGTTACTTAGAAGAACTTAGCTGAAAGGAAAATTCACTAAAAGAGAAAACTAGTCTTGTTTTTAACAAAACCAGGACACTGTCTTTTAAAGCTCCAGAGGCAAACTTTCAGGCGAGGCCTGATAACCATATGCAGAGCAGACTTTCAATAGACAAAATTCTTAGGAAAAAAAAAATTAATGGAGTAGAATAGAAGGAGTGCTGTATCAAGCTGGGTACCTGTGCAGAGGTCCACTTGAGCATAGCAAAACACAGACCTTTATATCTTTACAAACCATTCATACCATGATTCAGTCCAATAGCAATGTTTCACTTGGGGTCCTCTTGCTTCTCATTGGATCTTCTCTGATTCCATGTGGGTCTTTGTTTTGTTCAGCTGTAGACATTATTTATTGTCCATAATCTTGCAGGTACTGTTTTGTTTGAATAAATCCTTTCTTCTCAGCGAAGTGCAAAATAGGCCTGTATGGGAATATTGTGGAAGATTTGGCAAGGAGATTAGTTAAATATAAATACGCTCAAGTGACTTGCACCTGTTTATAGAAAAAGCACATACATCACACTAATTGTTTTACTGACCTTGTGTGCTTGATGAGTAAAACCTCTGTGTTAGATAACATAGGCCTGTGAGAAACTCTAGGCATCTTATCACTATGTCTGAGATTCCTGCTTTGTCATGAGAAAGAGCTGGAGGCTATGCCTACCTGAAGCCTTGAAATACAGGTGAGCTCAGCATGCCCAGTGATCTTCCAGCAGGGCTGAACTGACCAGTGCCTGCATCCCCACCTGTGTCACCTCTGCCTGGGAGCTTAGATGTGACTTTGGAGATCCCCCAGCAGAGAGGTAACTAAAATAAAACTTGCTCTTTGTAATGCATTCGTGGCCTCTGGCTCTTTTTGCGACGTGCCTGCGTAAGTGCACACATTTGGCGTTAGTCGGCAGTCGCTAGAAACAGCCATGCTGTGGTTTGCAAAAAAAACGGGGACAGGGGAGGCCTCGAAAGTGAATCCCCAAATTCCAGGAAGGCCCAGTATGGAGGGCTGGGCTCCCGTGGCTGCTCTCCTATCTGAACTGGCTCTGTTGGAGGCATGGCCTCAAACTGATGATGGGGCCCCCCAGGTAATTCAAACAGATATGCTGAAGTTTCCATGGAGAGCGGCATCAACTTCTCTCAAATTAGTGGGGAGATTGGGATGGTTATTTGTTACTGGTCTTAGAGCTGTTGATCGTGACATTGTTGCATTGCAGAGTAAAATAAGAGAATTGGAAAAGGAGGTTGAGATTTTACAGGATGCAAAGGCGATCACACAAGAAGTAATTATTGTTCAAGCAAAGCGGTGCTATGAGCTGCAAGATAATGTAGACCAGTTGCTAGCATGTATTGCAAAGGAACAAAAGGAAAAATATGCCGAAAGTGAGTTTTTGTGTTCTCAGGTTTGTGCTCTTACCACAAAACACTCTTGGAATCCCAAGGAATGGGATGGAAATATTTGGAGTGAATCCTCAGACTCCAATATTGAGTCTGAATTTGATCCTGACTTAAATGGCAAGGAGGTGGTGGGAGCATAGCCCCCCATACAAATGATGCTGCAGCAGGAACAAGCACATGAGGGGGGCAGATCATGCGTACTCACTTTCCGAAGGAGTTAATGGCATTTTCAGAGAGATCTCAGCAGACGAGCGGGGAAGGAATTCCGGCACAGATTTTGCCAGCTTGGGATAGTGGAGCTGCACCTATCCATTTATTAGCAGATGAAAAAGTTTTCTTAAGCCCTATAGGCAATGATGATCAGATACAACAATGATATGCTCAGCTGCAAACTGTCAGAGCTCTGGACAGGCAAGATATTATTGCACCTATGCTATATCAATGTTTGTGTGCAGCAGTCTTAACAGCATATGCTGAACCTGTTGAATCTGTGTTGTCCTGTGGAAACTGGTGCACAATGGAGGAAAGTATTTATTTAGTGCAGCAGATGGGGGTGGTGTATGCATGGATTATGGGATCCAATTCGGACAGGGTAGCAGTGACAAGTGCTACAGGTAATGCAGGCACTCTAGCAAATGCCTTGAGGGGAACTGGGGCTGTAATTTCAGGACCCTCTGTTTGGGTGGTGGATAACGGAAATCTGGCAAAACTGAAAGGAGTTACAGCACAGGTGATGAGAACACTACTGTGGAATGATTTAGTACAAGCTGGTATCCCATGATCAGAAATAAGTGGGATCATACCATCAGAAATTTTTTGCTGCTTGCAAAAGTTAATGTTTGTGCAAAAAAGCCAACCAGCCCTAGCCCCTCTGCCAACACTGCACCCACCCTCCACCTCACCTGCCACCTCAGTGCAAGACCAGTTTGCCTTTACCTGGCAACGAAAGCAATATACTTGCTGAGTATTGCCTCAGAGATACAAACACAGTCCCTCCGTTTGCCGCCAAATGATAGTAGCTGATATAGCACTATGGTCGGGTACTGTTACTGATTGCCATGATACTGATGATCTATTGATTACGGCAGTGTCACAACAAGAAACTGAAGCAGCTGCTGAATTTTTGAAGGTGCATTTGCAGAACCAAGGCTGGGCAATTAATCTGACGAAAACACAGGGCCCTAGTGCTACTGTACTATTTTTATAAATAGTTTGGCATAGGCAGCTTAGAGAAACACCAGATAAAGTACAGCACACAGTCCAGCAGTTTTCTGTACCACCTGCAATAAAACAATTACATGTCTTTTTAGGATTTTTAGGGCATTGGAGAATTTTCATCCCTACATCTTCTGTGGAGGAAGATTCCCCTTGTGAAGGGTTAAGAGCAGAGCACAATGAAGTTGATTCATTTGAGTCTCAAAACAGTAAGGAAGCAGACAATATGACTTCTGCCGAGCTGCATGCTCAAGCTCTAAATGTGGATGTAGCTTGTGGACAGGGATCAGCTTATGCTGCACACACATGGAACATTGGTCACAATCAAACCCCTTTGCTGTTATATATTTGTAAAACATGCTCACATCATTGTGCTACTTGTACACAGCTACATTTAAGAACATGGGGAAAGGTAAAACGGGCTCACTGGGCCTTGAATACCTGTCAGGTTGATTATATTGGCCCTGTACCCCCATCTAGGAGGTGGCAATATGTATACACTTCTGTGGATACAGTCAGGACTAACTACAGAGGAAATGGAATTATTCACACCAATGGATTGTGAAGTGGGACTGCAGACTATTGATCTAGATGTGAAAATCCATATGATTCCAGAGAATGCTGTATGGTTTTGTACCCTGACCTCTCCTCTTATGTTACATCCTTTACTAATATCAGATTCTTGAGTTCTTCTATTTCAGGTATCTTCAGTGAACACCTGTGTTTTATCTGGAGGGGACAGCACTGGAAGAATGTTATTGGTGTCATAGACTCAACATCCAACTGAAGTCCAATCTGAAAAAGTGCAGGCCACGACTTTCCAGTCTGTGTGGGAAATTAACCCACACCAGGTGGTTAAACCCAGAGTGCTACCAGCTGAAGGAGCTGGAGCAGCAGCGTATGTATTACTGGAAGGTGACAACACTTCTGTTGATTAACTTAGATTTGTCCTGGTAAATTTAATTTTGTTCAGCTGCTACTCTACCCTAATAATATGCTTTTAATGTTTAGGAGAAATTAATGGCTGCAGATCTCTTAACGTATTTCACTAGCATGACAACCCTCATAGCTGTATTACAGAAATGTGCTATGCTAATGGATTTTAACATTAATGTTTCTTATTGTTGATTCTCTGAGTAGGCAGTGGCTGCAAATGCTGCTTTGATTTTGAAGGCATGTATTGCTTCAACACAGATGATGAACTAGCCCACATGGAAGACAACATCTTGCATCTTTAGAACTAATGCCTGGCTGAATGACTCATTTAATTCCTTGACAAGATGAATGGGACACCTGATTATTGTAGAAATATGTTTTTTCCTTTTTCTGTATATGTATTGTGTGCCCCTGTAAATTGCTCTGACAGACAGCGTCCTCTCTAGATGCCAGCCATTGTCGAAGAGAGACAGACCCTCATGATCACCCTCTTATATAGGGAGCATGACGATTATGGGATGGAATACTTCCATTGGTCAGTTCTAGTCACCTGTTCCATCCACCCCTCCTCAAACACACCCCTCTCACAACGGAACATGAGAAAACTTATCAGTCTTTCTTAGCTACCATAGTAATAAATCTAAACACAAGCTTCTTCAGCATTCCGTTGGTCTTCTTATGAGCACCGAGTACAGCATCCGAGGAAAAATATGCAGGCTAAAACTCAGAAAAGTACAGCCACATAGAATAACTGAACTGAAAGAAAAATCACTAAAAGAGAACCAGTCTTGTTTTTAACAAAACCAGGACATTCCACCCCTTATTCCATACCATTTGAGTCATACCCAAATCACTACTGCTTTCTGCCTGTGTTCAAATGTATATACACACACACAAAAATATGTATATCACTAGTTCATGAGTGCAAGTCTCTCTGTCACAGTAGTCTCTCTCTCTCTAGGCAGGAGAGATGATGTGCAATCTGGTGCATTTCGTGCCCATGAATTGTCAGAGATGTCAGTCTCAGGCAAGTTACTGGACACCACTCGATGAGGTTAGCTCAGGGTTCATCACCACTACTACATCAACCTGAAAGACACTTTTGGAACACTTAGTGTCATGCAGCAATTTCCCTCATACAGTTTGAAATTGAGTATTGTCACCCAGAATCAAATCTCCTTGAGGTACACATCGGACTTCACCATCCTTCAGCATCGCCCACCAAGTACATCCAGGCCCTTGAGCAAAAACAATCCCACGAATGGGTTTGCCTTTGCCCAAAGCAGGAATAGCCCAGACATCTTTTCCTAACATGTTCCCTCCATGCAACACAGGGACTTTATCCCCTTCTATTGTATGTAAAAGCTCTGACTGAGCAGGGCCAGCTCCATTGGTTGATCCCCTGGTGTTAACTAACCAGGTGGCTTGTGCCAAATTCTTCTCCCAATTTTTAAAAGTTCCATCTCCCATTGCTTTCAGGGTAGTTTTTAACAAACCATTGTATCGCTCAGTCTTCCCAGAGGCTGGTGCATGATAGGGGATGTGATATACCCATTCAATACCATGTTCTTTGGCCCTGTTGGTTATGAGACTATTTTTAAAATGAGTCCCATTGTCTGACTCAATTCTTTCTGGAGTACCATGTCACCACAGGACTTGCTTTTCAAGGCCCAGAAGAGTGTTCTGGGAAGTGGCATGAGACACAGGATATGTTTCCAACCATCCCGTGGTTGCTTCCACCATTGTAAGTACATAGAGCTTGCCTTGGCGTGTTCTAGGGAGTATAATATAGTCAATCTGCCAAGCCTCCCCATATTTATATTTCAACCACCGCCCCCCATACCACACAGGCTTTAACATTTTGGCCTGCTTGATTGCAGCACATGTTTCACAGTCATGGATAACCTGTGAAATAATGTCCATGCTTAAGTCCACTCCTCGGTCCCGAGCCCATTTATATGTAGCATCCCGTCCTTGATGCCATGAAGCATCATGGGCCCACCAAGCTAGAAAAAGTTCACCTTTATGTTGCCAGTCCAAATGCACCTCAGCTACTTTAATCTTAGCAGCTTGATCTGCTTGCTGGTTGTTTTGATGTTCCTCGGTGGCTCAACTTTTAGGCACATGGGCATCCGCATGCCGTACTTTTACAGTCAGGTTCCCTAATCGAGCAGCAATGTCCTGCCGCAATGGGGCAGCCCAAATAGGCTTGCCTCTGTACTGCCAGTTATTTTGTTTCCATTGCTTTAACCATCCCCACAAGGCATTTGCCACCATCCATGAGTCAGTATAGAGATAAAGTACTGGCCACTTTTCTCTTTCAGCAATGTCCAATGACAGCTGTATGGCTTTTACCTCTGCAAACTGGCTTGATTCACCTCGTCCCTCATCAGTCTCTGTGACTCATTGTGTAGGACTCCACACAGCAGATTTCCACTTTTGATGTTTTCCTACAAGACGACAGGATCCATCAGTGAACGGGGCACACTGCTTTTCAGTCTCTGGTAATTCATTAAATGGTGGGGCTTCCTCAGCACACATCACCTCCTCTTCTTCAGATGACACTCCAAAATATTTGCCTTCTGGCCAGTCTGTGATCATTTCTAAGATCCCTGGGCGATTAGGTTTCCTTATTTGAGCCCGCTGTGTGATTAATGCAATCCACTTACTCCATGTAGCTTCAGTTGCATGATGC
The DNA here is from genome assembly GCF_036013475.1 of Columba livia. Taxonomy (NCBI): domain Eukaryota; kingdom Metazoa; phylum Chordata; class Aves; order Columbiformes; family Columbidae; genus Columba; species Columba livia. The sequence continues at coordinate 12,315,834 of NC_088641.1, read as the reverse complement.
GTGGAAGAAATCTTACCCTTGAACATCCGGCCTAGTACTGGTAATCGGGGCGCCAGGAGGAGCTGCGCTTCAGTACCAATCACTTCTGAAGCAGCTCGAACTCCTTCATATGCTGCCAGTATCTCTTTTTCAGTTGGAGTGTAATTGGCTTCTGAGCCTTTATATCCTCTACTCCAAAATCCTAGAGGTCGACCTCAGGTCTCACCTGGTGCCTTTTGCCAGAGGCTCCAGGTAGGACCATTGTCCCCAGCTGCAGTATAGAGCACATTCTTAATACCTTGTCCTGTCTGTACTGGTCCAAGGGCTACTGCATGTATAATCTCTTGTTTAATTTGTTCAAAGGCTTATTGCTGCCCAGGGCCCTGTTGAAAGTCACATTTCTTTCGAGTCACTTGATAAAGGGGGAACACAATGCGGCTGTCATCTGGAATATGCATTTTCCAGAAACCCACAACACCTAAGAAGGCTTGTGTTTCCTTTTTGCTAGTTGGTGGGGATGTAGCTGTTATTTTGTTAATCACCTCTATCGGGATCTGGCGACGCCCATCATGCCTTTTAATTCCCAGAAACTGAATCTCTTCAGCAGGTCCCTTGACCTTACCTCTCTTTATGGCAAAACCAGCTTTCAAAAGAATTTGAATTATTCTCTCACCTTTCTTGAAGACTTCTGCTGCTGTATCACCCCATACAATGATGTCATCAATGTATTGCAGATGTTGTGGAGCTTTACCTTGTTCCAGTGCAGTCTGGATGAGTCCATGGCAGATGGTAGGGCTGTGTTTCCACCCCTGGGGCAGTCGATTCCAGGTATACTAAATACCCCCCCAGGTAAAGGCAAACTGTGGCCTGCATTCTGCTGCTAAAGGAATAGAGAAAAATGCGTTAGCAATGTCAGTTGTGGCATACCACTTGGCTGCCTTTGACTCCAGTTCATATTGCAGTTCTAACATGTCCGGCACGAAAGCACTTATTGGTGGCGTAACTTCATTTAGGCCATGATAATCTACAGTCAGTCTCCGTTCTCTATTAGGCTTTGGCACAGGCAATATAGGACTATTGAAAGGTGAGCGAGTCTTACTGATCACTCCTTGACTCTAGTTGTTGGATCAGTTTATGAATGGGGATCAGGGAATCTCGGTTGGTGCAATATTGTCATCTGTGCACCATAGTGGTAGCAATCGGCACCTGTTGCTCTTTGACCTTAAGCAGTCCTACAACAGAAGGGTCATCAGAAAGACCAGGCAAAGTAGACAGCTGTTTAATGTTCTCAGTCTCTACAGCTGCTATACCAAAGGCCCATCGATACCCTTTTGGGTCCTTAAAATACCCTCTCCTTAGGTAGTCTATACCAAGGATGCATGGAGCATCTGGACCAGTCAAAATAGGGTGCCTTTCCCACTCATTTCCAGTTAGGCTCACTTCAGCCTCTAATAAAGTCAATTCCTTAGATCCCCCAGTCACTCCTTCAATACTGACAGATACTGACCCTTGATGATTCGATAGCATCATTGTATACTGTGCACCAGTGTCTAAGTGTCTACCAGAGCTTTATACTCATGTGGTTCTGATGTACCAGGCCACCAAATCCACACAGTGCAATAAACTTGGTTGTCACTGTCCCTGTCCTCCACCTGGCTGGAGGCAGGGCCACACTAATTGGTGCTTTGCACAGTTTCTGGTAGGGAGACACAAGAATCCCTCCTACTCTGGCTGGAAAGCCTTCCACTGGAAACTGGAGCAGCTTTTCTCTTGGGAGCTTTCTTTTTCAACTCATGTACTCGTTCCTGTAGGTCAGCAGTGGGCTTGCCATGCTAATTACTCATATCTTCTCCCTGGTCACCTTGTGACATGTTGCATTTCTCTCGGGCTGATGCTGCAGGAGGGCATCTCTTCCCCAATAGCTGTGGTTCCTGCCCGTGTATGTGACAAGTAGGATCTGTCCTCCCTCTTGGACAGTTTGTCACACAGTTTCTCCACAGCTGCGACACAGGCTTGTAGGAGAGAAGAAAGAGTGTCTTCATACTGCTGCAACATGTCTGCTACTTCACCCACAGTTGATCGATCATCTTTTGAAAGGGTGAGTAATCCTAAAGTGCGGGCATAAGATGGTGGTGTGCTCTGCACAAACTTCCACATTATACTTCGGGTACATGGCACTTCATCAGGATCTATAACTGTCCGTGGGTCACTGTAAATTATCTCTTGCACAGCCAGTTCTCTCAGATACCTAATACCTCTCTCCATAGTAGTCCATTTCGTTGGGCGGCATATGATATAATCTTTTAAAAGGTACCTGATTTTTACTGCTGACAAAATTCTCCTCCAGAGGCTTTGACTTTGCTGCTTCTTTGCAATTGCCTTATCAATGCCACCATCTCTGGCCAGGGATCCCAACTGACTGGCTTCACTGCCATCTAAGTGCAAACCATTGGCCCCACTGTTCCAGCATCAAATGAGCCAAGTGACAATTGGTTCACCTTCATGACAGCTAAAGTCTTGTTTCACAGTCCTTAGCTCCTTCAGACATAAGGAGCATTCTATTAGCTTGTCCTTTGCTGGTTGCTTTGTTTTAGAAGGACCCACTGGTTGTTTTCCTGTAGTATCCAGGGGTAGCAGTGGATGGAGTTGAAAAAGGGCTGTAGGAGGAGCTGCAAAAGGGCCCTCTGGTTGCTTTGCTGTAGAAGGACCCTCTTCTTCCTCCTCTGATTATTCTTCATCATCACCTTGCTCTATTCCAGAAACAACCTCTCCTTGCTCTGTTGTAGAAGGACCCTCTGTTTCCTCTCCCTGCTCTTCTTCATCTTCCTTCACAATGGATTCCAATTGTGCTTTCTTTTGCTTCCTCTTTGTTGGGGCAACTAATACTGCTGAAGACTGAATGGCCACATCACATGTTGTGGAGGCTTGAGTGGATGCAGAAACTGACGTTGCAGTTGTAGTGGCTGCTGTATCCAAGTTAGGAAATGGAGTTGCTGCAGAGTCTGCCGAGGGGGGTGCAGTAGCTCTCATGGGCGTTTCAGTGACTGCAGTGCTTGTAGCTTTAAAAGTGGCAACTCCTGCCACAGAAGTTAGAATCCCTACGATCCTCCTAAATAGTTTTATCACCAGCAAAGACTGACACACATTCCAGAGACCCAATAATACCAACAAGCTTCACACAAAGGTCCAGGAATATTCAAAATTCCCAAAAGCATCTGTAATTTGCTCTAATGACACAGGCAGAAGATAGTTAAATAGCTCTCCTAAAATCTCACTCCTGAAACTGAGAAAACAAAAGGCACAGGTCTCATTAATTTCTTTTGCTTCTACCGAAGATTTCCAAAAATGTGTATTCCCAAAGTGTGATAACAATGAGTAGAAATACATCAACTTATCTAAAGTCACATAAATCAGTGATACACAACTGTCACGGTTGAGACAGACAAATGACATAGACCAAGTTCTTCCAGGATGAAAGTAGTAGATGCCATTTATTGCTACAAGTGCATTTTTATACACTTCTAACAATTAATGTGTCTCTTCACTATTGATTACAAGTTACAGCAGTAACATCTCATTGGCTAATTTTGCTATCATCCATGTTACTCTTCTATTCCCTTCTCTCTCATGGGTACATCCCTTCTCTCTCACGGGTACAAATTAGTATCTCTGGATACCCCTTTACTCCCATCCTTCTCAAGGGTAAACCGTAATATCTTCAAGGTTGATCTCTGTTCCCATACTGTCTGTCAAGGATTCCACAGACCCGCTGTAGTTTCCCACAATTCCCCCTTTTTGTATTTGTGCTAAAAAAGTTGCCTTCATTGTCCGCTGCAGTGCCCTTTGCAGCAGAGAAATCATGCGTGGCAACATTAGTAACACAACCACAACAATCATCAGAACAATCAGTCCCGTTTTCACTACTGATAACAACCACTATGAAAGCTCCCAATCACTAAACAATTTATTTAACCAATCCCATCCATCATCAACTTGTAACTTTTGTAGCCCTTCTTTCAACAATTGTATGCTTTAATGAATTGACTCAGAGTGATCTGACAAGTTCATACAGCACATAGCATCAAAATCTTCACACCTGTGCCCTTGAGCTAATAACAAAAAGTCTATTTGGGCTCTATTCTGCAGTGTAACATGTCTTACAGAATCTACATCTAACAAAAGTCCACTTAAAGCCTTAGAAGTTCTGTTAGTTTGCTTAGCTAGCCAGCATCCTAATTTTTCTAAAGTATTTAAAGCTTTAGCTGTGCCAACACCAGGTACAAGAGATCCTAAAACCCTTGATCCCAATCCCCGAAAATCTACATTATCATCACATTTTGACTTATATTCATGCAAAAAGCGTTTTTCCCCTGTTGCTCTTCTGTGATCTATTATCATGGGTACATTGGCCATTAAGATAGTTAATCGTCCCAAACTACATGGTCCTCCAACAGCATTAGAAGGAATTCCTGGCCAGGCTCTATCTCCGCAGATCAAGAATACACCATATGGGAGTTTTTGGGGTCACTGTCCCACATTGTTAACGACACCCCTTGGACTCTTCTGCGAGGCATTTGTCCCATCCCAATAGATGGGATGAGGTATGAGTTAACTCTGAACACGACACGTGCCCTGACTCAACAGATGAGATCAGGTGTGAGTTAACTCCGGGTAATTTTGCGCAGCAATGCGAAGTGAATGACAGACAATCACTCCGGGGGTCCAGTTATGAATTTACTACAAGCACATGGTGGTATACAAATTACAGCAATCAGTGACTTGGCAAAAGTATGTTATAGTACCACAAAACTTATCAATATATTGACGGCAAAGACCCTTCTAAAAGCAGTGGATTGGCAACAATTAGTAACTGTAATGCAAAACTTAACAAGACTTTAGCAGCAGAACTTCCAGTGGTATTACTTTATATGTTTAAGAAAAAGGAAGAGAGAGAGAGAAGAGGAAAACTAAGATATCAGAAAGAGAAAGGGAGAGAGAGACAGAGAGGGAGAGTAAGATATCACCACTCCACAGGTACATTGGTCCCGCGACGACCTCTGGAGGGGAGGCGTGTTGAAGATTTACATGCCGCCGCCCCGTATCATACGTGAGGTTATTTTATAACCCAGTTCATTTACATGCGAGATAGGAGAAGGCGGTTCGTCTCCTCCCTCTGCTTGCTCTTTGTGCTAATTAGGAAGACTCTTCTGGAAATGGGTCTGGGGTCTTTAAACTAGAGAAAAGTTCACGGTACTGACCAGAAGTGAGTTGTCTTGCCTGTCAGGGGTAGCTGTTGGTTCATGGTTTCTTCTGGTAGTTGGTTGTCCGACAGGTGGTTCTTCTCTATCATCCCAATTAGGCCATGAGGCCTTTCACAGAAACACTGTTAATTGTCCTTATCTTCCAAGGTGTCTGCCTTCATGGCCATAAAACTTCGGGAAAGATAAGATGAGGTGTCATCTATCTCTTCTTCCCAAAGTAACAAAAACCAGACGTTTAAGGCATAACAAGGTCTTTGTTCTGCTAAGCATGGGGGGAGTGCTTCAAGGTTGTCACAGCATTGCACCAACGAGTTTCATTTCTGTAGTTGTCAAGGGTAGCATTAACATTTTGCAGTTTTATCCATTCATGCTTTAGCGTATTGTCCTGACACTTTTCACAAATCGGCTGGATACAAGTGTCCATGGGCACAGATCCCACCAATTCCATTTCCTGTGGTTCAATGTCTATTTCTGGGAGAAAATTAATCCCAAGTGCCATGTTGAAATTATTACAGTTTGTTGCAATGCCTCTGCACCGACCACTATTTTGAAACAGTTGCGTGATACTGCTGTAGTCGTCAAGGGGAATGCCAATCAAGCATGTGTGGAATGGGTTTTCCGGAGATGCCATAGCTAGGCATATAGAGTCCTGGCCAGTCATGTTGGCTAAAGTAATCCACATGTTAGTTTTTGTCTGTGCAGGCATCCAAGATGAAGCAGCTGCAGCAATCATCATTAGGAAGGCAACACAGGTTTCACATTTCGCGCAGGCAACCATTGAGGTCCTTGATCTGTAAAGACACAAGCATAGCCTCTCCCCCAGGTTAATAATTCATGTGGACCCGTCCACTGTCCTGTGCGCAAATCCCGCACCAACACTTTTGCCCCTGGACCCACCCTTTCTTGAGCCACTAAAGAGAAAAGGTGACGTAGAATGGGCGGCATCTGGGCATCATCAGAAACCTGCAAAAAGTTTAAAACATATGTGGCTTTAGCCAAGTGTGCATCAGGTGGCTCACCCAACATTCCTCGTTTTTGTTTTTGAAGAAGACGCTTGAGCGTGTTCCACAATGCCTTGCCCTGTGGGAGAGTGAGGAATACCTGTAACATGAGATACCCCCCCAGAGCTGTAGAAATGAAGCAACTTTCCAGGATACACATGCTGAGCCATTGTCTGTTTTTACCTGTTGTGGAATGCCCAAGAAGGAAAACGCACACTGCCAATGACGTATTACATCTCGTGCAGATTCTGCAGTATGAGCAGTGGCAACAAGAGCAGAAGAGAAGGTGTCTATAGAGACATTAACATACTTCAAGCGCCCAAATTCAGGCACATGTGTAACATTGGTTTGCCAAATTTGCAAGGCTCGAAGGCCACAGGGATTGGTACCATAATAAGTAGGAATATGCTGACCTTGACAATCAGGGCACGCAGCAACAATAGCACGTGCCTCAGAATTTGAGATGCCAAATTGTCATCTCAAAGCACGATAACCTTGGTGATAGAAATGATGTGAGGCTATTGCCTCCTTGTCCTAAAGTCACTGCTGAAACTAGAGAATCTGCTTTTGCATTTCCTTCTATTATGAAACCTGGCAATGTAGTATGACTTTTAACATGCATGACATAATATTCATGATGCTTCTGAATTTCAAGCCATAACAGTTTTAAAATACCAAATAGCTTTTCATTAGACACATGTCCCAATACAGCTTTATTCAACCGTTGTACAAGCCCGGCCACATAAGCAGAGTCTCTCACAATATTCACAGGGCCAGGAAAGGCCTGAAACGCTCTAAGTTCAACCACTTGTGGTGATCCTTCCTGATATTCTACTTGATGTTGCCATTGTGGCCCATCCTTCCAAACAATGGCTGCCTTGCCTGTCCTTCTTGATCTTTCTGTAAACACCATAGGTCCATTTACTGGGCTTGATTGATTCAATTGCTTCTGATCAAATCTTACTTGGCTGCCTAATTTAACCACTGAATGTGAGAGCAAATGAAAACTGATTTGATCTGTATAATTCGTCATAGCTGCTTGTAGTGCAGAACTGTGGGAGATTTGAGGGATTTTCTTGAGGTTGTTTTGTGGATGGGTTTCTATTAGATAGAGATTTATTTCTGAACTAACCAGGCCCAAAAGGAATTTCAAGGCCACACTGAAAGCTGAAAACAGGACCTTCTGTGGGAGTGAGGCAGTTCTACAATAACAGGGCCTCAACAAGACGTAAATCAACAGACCTATTAGCAGTGAGACTCGGGCACGTGGACAGCTCGTGATCGTGAACAATATCCAATCAGCTAATGCATGCTTGGAGTGTGGACACGTGATCAGGAAATAACTGCATATATAAGGAGGCTTGTTTCTGTAATAAATGGCTTCGCTTGAATTCATATTGAATTGTGTGGAGTCCATGATTTTTCGCCCTCGCACAGAACTATTAGCCATGCACCATTCAAAATAATGACTTTGCACAGGAAGCACGATCATTTCCGGGTCTCTTGCCATTAATTCCATGCAACGTGATCTGATTTTAATTATCGCCTGAGCCACCAGTTCAAAAAGACCTGAGGCTGTCTTTTTTGACTTGGCTGGCAAAAAGACCCACTCTAAAATATGTAAAGGATCTCCCCACTTCTCATGCCATTGTGCGATCATAGCAAAAGGAATGCATTGATCAATCAAAACAATTGCTTGTACAGGCACTGTCAAATCAATTCTCCATACATGTTTACTACTGATTGCTTGTTCAATTTCCGCAGTTACCTCCTGTGCTTCCACTGTCAAAGTGTGAGGGGCAGAAATATTAGTGTCTCCTCGCAATAGGTCGAACAATGGCTGCAATTGAGAAGAGGGGATTCCTACATAAGGCTTCACCCAATTGATCATTCCTGCCAATTTTTGCACATCATTCATTGTTTTGATTTTCACTTGCAACTTTATAGGTGCAGAGAAAAGTCCCAACAGAGTTCCAGACCCGAGCAGACGGAGGAAGAAATGCAGCCGACTCAATATGAGTGATAAAGCATACTTCAACTTTATTGATGCACTAAGCTGGTTTATATAAGACTTACAATAATTATGCATACTCGTCATCTATTAATTGGATAGTATACAGTAATTATGCCTACTCGTCTTCTATTAATTGGATAGTATACAATAATTATGCCTACTCGTCTTCTATTGATTGGATAGTATACATAATGAGCTCAACCTTCTTGTGGTTTCTCTGGAATGCAACCTCCTCACCCTGCTAGAGATAATTCCCCAGCCTGTTTATCTAAACACTCAGCTGACCAGAGAGCAACCGCTCAGTACTTTTCCACTATGCTACACCAGACTCATGCTAACTGAGGCCTACTCATGTCAACTAAAACGGGCTCTGCTCGTACAGTTGCTTGGTGGACTCATGTCCATGCTCCTTGAGCCAATCCCCAACATCTCCCTCTTTTTCTTTTTTTAATGAGCAGAGCCTGCCCAAGTGTCTGCTCTAAAATCTTCTTAAAACATGATATAGCACAACTCAAGCATATTAATACAACTACTACTATGATTAAGAGAGCCAGAGCACTCTGCAAAAGCCCTTTTACCCATCCTCCTAGTCCAAACCAGTTCATGAGGCCGTCTAAGCCAAAGAGGCCCACATCCTCTCTGATCTTCTGTGAATGGTCCGTAAGTTGTTTAATCTCCTCGTGGATGGATCTCGGCTTATTCTGTAAATCCATACAGCACATTCCGTCAAATTCCTCACATCCATGGCCATGGGCTAATAACAAAAGTCTCCTGTGACTGTATTCTGCAGTGTAGCATGTCTTACAGAATCTACATCTAACAAAAGTCCACTTAAAGCCTTAGAAGTTCTGTTTGTTTGCTTAACTAGCCAGCATCCTAATTTTTCTAAAATATTTAAAGCTTTAGTTGTGCCAACACTAGATACAAGAGATCCTAAAACCCTTAACCTGATCCTCAATAATCTACATTATCATCACATTTTGACTCATATACATGCAAAAAGTGTTTTTCTCGTCTTGCTCTTCTGTGATCTATTATCATAGATACGTTGGGCGTTAAGAGAGTTAATAGTCCCAAAATACACAGTCCTCCAACAGCGTTAGAAGGAATTCCTGGTCAGGCTCTATCTTCACAGATCAAGAATACACCATACAGGAGGTTTTAGGGTCGCTGTCAATGACATCCCTTGCATTCTTCTGTGAAGCATTACACCGTCGAGTTTCATTTCTGTAGTCACCAAGAGTAGCATTAACATTTTGTAGTTTTGTCCATTCATGTTCTTGTATACTGTTCTGACACTTTTCACAAACCGGCTGGATACAAGTGTCCATGGGCATAGATGCCATCAATTCCAGTTCCTGTGGTTCGATGTCTGCTTCCAGGTGGCAATTAATCCAAAGTGCCGTGTTAGTATTATTACAGTTCGTTGCAATGCCTCTGCATCAACCACTATTTGAAACAGTCGTGTGATGCTGCTGTAGTCATCAAGGAAGACACCAACCAAGCATGTGTGGAACGTTTTTTCCAGAGACATCGTAGTTAGGCATATAGATGGTCAGTCATGTTGGCTAAAGTAATCCACATGTTAGTCTTTGTCTGTGCAGGCATCCAAAACACAGCAGCTGCAACAATCATTGTCAGGAAGATAACACAGGTTTCACGTTTCGTGCTGGCAACCATTGCAGCTCTTGATCTGTAAAAACATAAGCATAACCTCTCCCCCAGGTTATCAATTGGTGTGGCCTTTTCCATTGAACGTTAACTAGTGATTTGACCATAACTAATGCAGGTTCTTTCTGATTTAGCATGGTTTTGGGTCATAGTTACAAAGTGTTTCATCACAGGGCAAATTTAGGCTGTACCACTTAGATACAAGTGATTCATCACATACAATCCTTTTGACAATTCCCCTTTTTGTTTAAAAAACAAAACAAAACAAAACAAACAAAACAAAACAAAAACACAGTTCAGAATCAGATACGTGTGTTGGATCTTGACTACGTACTCAAAATCGCAAATCAAATTCAGAGGTTCCTTAAATTTCGCAAATGGTACATATATGACAAAAGGATCATGGCCTTAAATTCATTCCCTGCATTTTCTTGATCAGAGTGACAATTGGTATATTAGTCTGTTAGCATTCTCATCATACTGTCCCAAAGTTCAAGTTTTGAGTCACTAATGCTCGTAACAGTCTTTTCAGGTTTTAATTGCTTCACTGTAGTATTTATCAGTTTCCAGATGGTTACAAGGCCGAGAATATATCTTTCGCGGTGACTAATTGCCTTCCACAACACAGTTCCCATCTTTTTCCAAGTCTCTATTTGAAAAACTCCTGACAAGTCAGCAGGATACCTGTTGCCTCTGCACCAAGTTAATAGTCTTTTAAGGTTCTTCGCTGATAACGCAGATATGCCCGTTTCCATCGGCGGAGCGGAAGGCTCCATTTTGCCGAGTTTCTGTGAAACTACCGCGGCTAAATTCTTTTCCACTTTATGACGCTTAATATTATTAATTACTTCCCTCCACGGTTTCATCAGTTTCTTAGCTGTTTTATCCTCGTCTATGACCATATCCCACAACACGTCCCCCAATTTCCTCCACTCTCCTTCATCAAACAATAAATCAGGATCCTGAAAACACCCCTTAGTTTTTCCCCGTTGCTACTAGACCAGCTAGCTGTTTAACGCAACTATGATTAACCCCTCGCTTTTCTAAAAAGCTTTGTAATAAATCTAGGGCTACTTCTAAATCCATTTCTCTGTTATTCATCATTTTAATCCGTTTCTCCGTTATTCATCACTTTTAATCCGTTTCTCCGTTATTTATCACTTTTAATCCGTTTCTCCATTATTTATCACTTTTAATCCGTTTCTCTGTTATCTATTTCTCCGTTATTCATCATTTTTAATCTATTTCTCCGTTATTCATCATTATAGTACGGTACCTCTTGCTAAATTAAGAGACCTCTTGCAGCCCTTGTTTCCTGTAGCCCAGCACTGGCGAACTTCAGTCGGTTCAGGCTTCGGAGACGACACACCGCAGCACAGTGTTCGGTCGCTCTTGCCCGCCGGTCGCTGCTCTCCCGGCGCCTTTTGCTTCTATCCGCCGCTTCGGATCGCCGGTTCGGGCGCCAATTGCCGAGAGAAAAATTCCATCAGAGTTCCAGACCCGAGCGGACGGAGGAAGAAATGCAGCCGACTCAATATGAGTGATAAAGCATACTTCAACTTTATTGATGCACTAAGCTGGTTTATATAAGACTTACAATAATTATGCATACTCGTCATCTATTAATTGGATAGTATACAGTAATTATGCCTACTCGTCTTCTATTAATTGGATAGTATACAATAATTATGCCTACTCGTCTTCTATTGATTGGATAGTATACATAATGAGCTCAACCTTCTTGTGGTTTCTCTGGAATGCAACCTCCTCACCCTGCTAGAGATAATTCCCCAGCCTGTTTATCTAAACACTCAGCTGACCAGAGAGCAACCGCTCAGTACTTTTCCACTATGCTACACCAGACTCATGCTAACTGAGGCCTACTCATGTCAACTAAAATGGGCTCTGCTCGTACAGTTGCTTGGTGGACTCATGTCCATGCTCCTTGAGCCAATGCCCAACATATAGGTTGTGGTGTCACCATCTGATCCAAAATTTTCCTGCCCAAATAAAGCCATGGCTGTTGTCGTTGCACCTTCTCAGGTGCAACAACCAGCCCATACTGATTTAATGGCTCACGTGCCTTATTTTCCATTTCACCTAATTCTTGTGGCATTGCTGCGGCCAACAAGATGTCATCCATATAATGATAGCAATACCCTGATGGAAACAAAGTACGTACCGGACTCAGAGCTTTTGCCACATACCATTGACATATGGTAGGTGAATTTTTCATCCCTTGTGGCAGCACTTTCCAATGATACCTTTTTGCTGGCTCTCCATTATTTACAGATGGAACAGTAAAGGCAAACTTTTCCATGTCTTGTTCTGCTAAAGGAATAGTAAAGAAACAATCTTTCAAATCTATTACAACAATTTCCCATTGCATTGGAATCATTGTAGGAGAAGGTAAACCTGGTTGCAAAGCTCCCATAGTTGCCGTAACCTCATTAACCTATCATAAGTCATGTAATAATCTCCATTTTCCAGACTTCTTTTTGATAACAAACACAGGAGCATTCCAAGGGCTATGTGAGACCTCTATGTGTCCCGCAGCTAGCTGTTCCATCACAAGAGATTGCAGGGCTGTAAGTTTTTCCTGAGCAAGGGGCCATTGATCGACCCATACTGGTCTTTCAGTTAACCATCTTAGTGCTAAAGTGGGCCGAGAAACACCCTGCATCACAGTGACCCCTGCTAAAAATTCGTAGTTATCCGTACTCCCTACTGCCCTAAGCAATCCCTCCCCCACAAGTTCAGTGGGGCCAGGGTCACATAAAGTCTCACCGTAGACCTTTGATTTTCAGGATTAGCAGTCACACAGCTGCATAACCGCAGGGGAATTAGGGCCGTACTGGGCAGTGGCTTTTGGCAAATTCCAGGAATAAGGAACGTGCTCGTGGGGCTCCCTCCCTGCAGGATTATGATATACTACAGGAAACGCCATAGATCCAGCAGATTCAACAAGTGGCTGCTTGGTAACAGGGGAAGAAACCAATATATTTTCTGATAGATCCCAGTCCCCTATTTCCATAGCTTTAGCCTTCACCTTTTTCCAAAAATGTACAGGGTCCTGCGGTCTAACTGTAATCAAAGCTGGAGGTAAATCCCAGCTTTTTGGAAAGTTCGGTCTATGCTCTGAAGCTCCACCCCCACCCTCAGGAATTTGCTCTGCAGCAGCACGGGAAGGGGGAGGGGGCAGGTTAGAGGGACCCGAATTTATGGGAATTACGTTGTTGGACTCGCTCTGGCTCACCACAGGAAAATCCTCCTCATCTGAATCTCTAGGCAAGGGGGGATAGGAAAGAAAAATGTCCACTTTTTCCTTCCATGACTGATAGCAATGGGGCAGAAGATTGAACTGTAATTATTGGCGGTGGCGCAGATGATTGAACCGTGACTGATGACGGCAACGCAGTCGGTTGAATGCACTACTCTGACCGGTGCTCCGGGGGCCCCTCCTGAGATCGTATATAACCCAACGCTGCTTTTTCATGTGAGTCTTTCATGGCTTTTATCTGATGTCGGGGCCACACATACGTATACGACTCTTTCATAATTTTTGCCTGATCTCGGGGCCGCACATACGTACGCTCCTCATCTATGCCTTTTAACTTTCCAATAGAGTGCCGCGTACCCTTATCCATATAATCAGATAACACGGACTTGGGCAGTGTTGACGAATCCTTAGTAACAGGGGGGCTCGGAATAGTACATAATCTTGCCTTTTCCTCCGAATCTGTCCCAGGAGAGCCAGGAAGACCATCCCCCTCCGCTGCCTCTGCCTGATCCTGTTACTCTTTTAACTCTTTCAAAGTCTCTAATAACAAGTGCCATGTTGTTAACAGTTCAGTTGCTTCTTTGGACCCTTGGGTAGCATTATCAAACAGTTTATTTCTCAAGTCCATCCATTGTGACACACTAAATGCTGTGACTGTATTAACCTCTGTGTACGCATATGCAGGAACGTCGCAAGAAGAGCCACCGGCCACAGATGCATTTGCAAAGAGCAAGTTTTATTTTAGTTACCTCTCTACTGGGGGATCTCCGAAGCCGCACCTAAGCTCCCAGGCAGAGGTGACAGAAGCGGGGATGCAGGCGCTGGTCAAGTTCAGCCCTTCTGGAAGATCACTGGGCCTGCTGAGCTCGCCTGTATTTCAAGGCAGGCGCAGCTTCCTGCTCTTTCTCACAACAAAGCAGGAATCTCATACATAGTGATGAGGTACCTGGAGTTTCTCACAGGCCTATGTTATCTAACACAGAGGTTTTACTCATCAAGCACACAAGGTCAGTAAAACAATTAGTGTGATGTATGTGCTTTTTCTACAGACAGGTGCAAGTCACTTGAGCGTATTTACATTTAACTAATCTCCTCGCCAAATCTTCCGCTATATCGCCATACATTCCACCCCCTCGCTCATGTGACTCGCTTCTGCTGGGGCCAACAAAGCCAGAGTTGTTCATTTGGGCTTGTGAGGTGTAGCAGAGAGCAATTTACAGGGGCACACAATAAACACATACAGAAAAAGGAAAAAACGTATTTCTACAATAATCAGGTGTCCCATTCATCTTGCCAAGGAATTAAACGAGTCATTCAGCCAGGCATTAGTTCCAAAGATACAAGATGTTGTCTTCCATGCTGGCTAGTTCATCATCTGTGTTGAAGCAATACATGACTTCAAAATCAAAGCAGCATTTGCAGCTACTACCTACTCAGAGAAACAACAATAAGAAACATTAGTGTTAAAATCTCTTAGCATAGCACAATTCTGTAACACAGCTATGGGGGTTGTCACCTTCCAGTAATACATACGCTGCTGCTCCAGCTCCTTCAGCTGGTAGCACTCTGGGTTTAACAACCTGTTGTGGGTTAATTGCCTACACAGACTGGAAAGTCGTGGCCTGCACTTTTTCAGATTGGACTTCAGTTGGATGTTGACTCTGTGACACCAACATTCTTCCAGTGCTGTCTCCTCTAGATAAAACACAGGTGTTCACTGAAGATACCTGAAATAGAAGAACTCAAGAATCTGATATTAGTAAAGGATGTAACATAAGAGGAGAAGTCAGGGTACAAAACCATACAGCATTCTCTGGAATCATATGGATTTTCACATCTAGATCAATAGTCTGCAGTCCCACTTCACAATCCATTGGTGTGAATAATTCCATTTCCCCGGTAGTCAGTCCTAACACAGTATCCACAGAAGTGTATACATATTGCCACCCCCTAGATGGGGGTACAGGGCCAATATAATCAACCTGACAGGTATTCAAGGCCCACTGACCCCATTTTACCTTTCCCCATGCCCTTAAATGTAGCTGTGTACAAGCAGCACAATGATGTGAGCATGTTTTACAAGTATATAACAGCAAAGGGGTTTGATTGTGACCAATGTTCCATGTGTGTGCAGCATAAGCTGATCCATGTCCACAAGCTAGATGCACATTTAGAGCTTGAGCATGCAGCTCGGCAGAAGTCATATTGTCTGCTTCCTTACTGTTTTGAGACTCAAATGAATCAACTTCATTGTGCTCTGCTCTTAACCCTTCACAAGGGGAATCTTCCTCCACAGAAGATGTAGGGATGAAAATTCTCCAATGCCCTAAAAATCCTAAAAAGACATGTAATTGTTTTATTGCAGGTGGTACAGAAAACTGCTGGACTGTGTGCTGTACTTTATCTGGTGTTTCTCTAAGCTGCCTATGCCAAACTATTTATAAAAATAGTACAGTAGCACTAGGGCCCTGCGTTTTCGTCAGATTAATTGCCCAGCCTTGGTTCTGCAAATGCACCTTCAAAAATTCAGCAGCTGCTTCAGTTTCTTGTTGTGACACTGCCGTAATCAATAGATCATCAGTATCATGGCAATCAGTAACAGTACCCGACCATAGTGCTATATCAGCTACTATCATTTGGCGGCAAACGGAGGGACTGTGTTTGTATCTCTGAGGCAATACTCAGCAAGTATATTGCTTTCGTTGCCAGGTAAAGGCAAACTGGTCTTGCACTGAGGTGGCAGGTGAGGTGGAGGGTGGGTGCAGTGTTGGCAGAGGGGCTAGGGCTGGTTGGCTTTTTTGCACAAACATTAACTTTTGCAAGCAGCAAAAAATTTCTGATGGTATGATCCCACTTATTTCTGATCATGGGATACCAGCTTGTACTAAATCATTCCACAGTAGTGTTCTCATCACCTGTGCTGTAACTCCTTTCAGTTTTGCCAGATTTCCGTTATCCACCACCCAAACAGAGGGTCCTGAAATTACAGCCCCAGTTCCCCTCAAGGCATTTGCTAGAGTGCCTGCATTACCTGTAGCACTTGTCACTGCTACCCTGTCCGAATCAGATCCCATAATCAATGCATACACCACCCCCATCTGCTGCACTAAATAAATACTTTCCTCCATTGTGCACCAGTTTCCACAGGACAACACAGGTTCAACAGGTTCAGCATATGCTGTTAAGACTGCTGCACACAAACATTGATATAGCATAGGTGCAATAATATCTTGCCTGTCCAGAGCTCTGACAGTTTGCAGCTGAGCATATCATTGTTGTATCTGATCATCATTGCCTATAGGGCTTAAGAAAACTTTTTCATCTGCTAATAAATGGATAGGTGCAGCTCCACTATCCCAAGCTGGCAAAATCTGTGCCGGAATTCCTTCCCCGCTCGTCTGCTGAGATCTCTCTGAAAATGCCATTAACTCCTTCGGAAAGTGAGTACGCATGATCTGCCCCCCTCATGTGCTTGTTCCTGCTGCAGCATCATTTGTATGGGGGGCTATGCTCCCACCACCTCCTTGCCATTTAAGTCAGGATCAAATTCAGACTCAATATTGGAGTCTGAGGATTCACTCCAAATATTTCCATCCCATTCCTTGGGATTCCAAGAGTGTTTTGTGGTAAGAGCACAAACCTGAGAACACAAAAACTCACTTTCGGCATATTTTTCCTTTTGTTCCTTTGCAATACATGCTAGCAACTGGTCTACATTATCTTGCAGCTCATAGCACCGCTTTGCTTGAACAATAATTACTTCTTGTGTGATCGCCTTTGCATCCTGTAAAATCTCAACCTCCTTTTCCAATTCTCTTATTTTACTCTGCAATGCAACAATGTCACGATCAACAGCTCTAAGACAAATAACCATCCCAATCTCCCTGCTAATTTGCGAGAAGTTGATGCCGCTCTCCATGGAAACTTTAGCATAGCTTCTTGAATTACCTGGGGGGTAATCACCGCCCCATCATCAAGCTGAGGCCATGCCTCCGGCGAAGCGAATTCGGACAGGATAGCAGCCACGGGAGCCCAGCACTCCATACTGGGCCATCCCGGAATTTGGGGAGTCACGCTCGAGGCCTCCCCTGTCCCCGTTTTTTTTGCAAACCACAGCATGGCTGGTTCTAGCGACTGCCAACTAATGCCAAATGTCAGTAAAACAATTAGTATGATGTATGTGCTTTTTCTACAGACAGGTGCAAGTCACTTGAGTCTATTTACATTTAAACAACCTCCTCACCAAATCTTCCGCTATATCGCCGTACACCTCTAAACCTTGCATCTTGCCCCATAGTAACATTTTTCTTAAAGTCAATTCCGGAAGGCTAACACCCTGCTTCTTCAGAAGCAGCTTCCATGTAGATAATATAACACCCTCTTCTTTAGATAAGTTCCCGGTAGCTCACCTACTCTTGGCATGGTGTCTTTTCAAGGATCCGGATCTTCGGCAGCTCCCCCCTGCTGCTCTATCAGCTGTACTGGGCTCCGTCTACACAGCTTGTCTTCAGCTGTCACAGCTTCACCGTTGTCTCTTCTTCATGCGAGATCCTTCTTCATGCAGGATCACGTCGGGGTCACCACACAACCCAGGACCAAAGCTATTATAACAAGTTTATCCCTACTTTCAAAGCAAATGTTCTGCACAAAAACATTAACTAGAAGAATTAACCCCAAAAAAGGCATTAGTAAATCCAAATAGATTTGCAACAACATCCTTTAAAATCAAAAACAAACTCAAACCACAGTCTGCTTTATGATCCGTAAATCACACAGATCTATCGTTTCCCTAAGTTTCCTCCCAAAAGAGAATTCAAACTCAGACTGTGCACATCAAAGTCTGATGCTCTCTCACTTACACTCACTGGTAAGCTGTTTACAGTAATTGTCAGATACCGGTCTTAGCCCGTCTCACTCAAACCCTGTCACAATTTCTCATGCAAATCTGAGTCACGGCAGCAATAAAACCTGTCACAGTTTCTCTTATATCTCCCCGTATGGTCTCATTTCCCTGTATAGACCGCCAGTCAAATCTGTCAAGGTTTAAGGCAAGGTGGCAATAAACCGTGGCAGACGCTCCCTGTTACCCTCCTACCTCCCGCCACCCCTTCCTTTAGATCGGAAAGATGATAGGGAAGATAAGAGGGAAGGAAGAGAGACTTCAAGTTGGAAGGTTTTAAAGGGTTTTACTAATGCTACTAATAAATAGAGAATATATATACAAAATATACAAAATCAGTCTTGAATGCTCGATATAGAGTTGGCGTCACTCCAGCAGCAGCAGAGACACAAGCCCATAGAGAACCAGCAAGGCTGTCCTCAAAGTCCCAGAGCTGCTCAATCACGTGAGAAATCCTTTGTCTACCTCCAGCTGACCAGACCATTGATGCCAATGACTTAGCATATGCAGGTGGTGCACTTTGTATAAATCTGTGCCATAGAGGTCATGTACAATTGATTCTATCTGGGTCTGTGTCCTGTGGGTTGTTTGGTCCAAAATAGATGATCTCTCACACAGCTAATTCTCTCAGGAACTGAGTACCTCTCTCCATAGTATTCCATTTCCCTAATGTGCACATACAATCTTCCTTGTAGGGAAATCTTACTTTCATAGCTGGAGTCGGGTTCAGAGGGTAGTGGCATTAGGCTCTTTTGAAATTGCTCTATCAATGGTGGAATCTTTTGACAGAGATCCAAGCTGCCTTGCTTCACCAGCTTCCAATTCGATGTCTTTTTTTCAATTGTCCCAGCATCAAAGCAGCTGGGTTACAATATTCTCGCCTTCACGATGACTAAAGTCTTTTCGCAGATCTCTCAGCTCACCCGGAGAAAAGGACCAAGTCATGGTCGCTTCCTCTCTTCCCCGCGCTGATGATGCCCCTTGGGTTGATGTTGGCCCTGTGGCCCCTGTGCCATCATCTGCTGCACGAGTAGTCTTTCTTGTGAGTTTCTTACAACCAGCAACTGATGCTGATATGGGCTCACCATCATTTGATTCATTTCCAGAGTCTGAATGACTGTCACTGGCATTGGCATAATCACAGTCGTTGTTATGGTTACAACAGCAACAGTGCCCAGTGTGTGAGGAAGGAAGCGCTGCTGTGTTAGCCTTTAAGGCTGGAGAAGTAGCATTATCTGCAGCGACCTTGGCAGCCGGGCTTTGCGGAGGAGATGTAGCTTGAGAGAGTGAAGCCATGGTGTCTGTGATCGGGGAGGCAGCAGCTGCAGTGGTAGCTTTCACTGTTTTGCTTCGTCTCGGGCAACTAGGAGTGCTTTTTGCCAAAACTTCGCAAGTCTCAAGACTAAAAAGAGACTCAAACCTCCTATTTAACCTCATTTCTCTTAACAGTAACACAAACTGACACGCATTCAGCAAACCAAATAGCACCATCATAGTTCTCTCAAAGCTCCAAGGATATTCAAAGCTCTCTAAAACATTTTCAAACTGTCCTAGCGAGAAAGCAAAAGTATTGTTAGTCAGCCTTTCTAAAGATTCTCTTGACCAATTAGCAAACACGTAGCTGTATTGCTCTTTTATCTCTCCCAGAGGTTTTTCAAGGTAAAGCAGAAACGAATAGAAATTCATTAGTGGTTGCAGTATAATGAAGTGAACCAGTGCCAAACCACACAGTATAATTATAATCATTGTCCAGTTTCTTGTTGTTATATAATGTATACTTTGATTCACAAAGAATGCCCAGCACAGATAAGGCACCACCAAACATAATGTAGAAAATAGCTGATACAGCTTATGCCACAACATCTTTAAACCAATGTAATTCACTCTGCCTTAATACCACTAGATAATGTCTGAAGCACACAGACCTGTGAGTAGCACAACTCTGTGAGTTGGCACCATACCAAGGAAATTGAAAGGTACATCAGTGCAGTAGGAAAGCCAAAAAATCTCCAAATTTACACCTTTTTAGTGCCAAATTTTAACACTTTCTCTGCCCCACGTTGGATGCCAATTACCTGTCGAGGTTTTGATTGCCATTTTGCAGAGGCATGTAGGCTTTTCTGCCTTTTTCCTCTCTTCTCTCTCTCTGGGATCTGCTTTAGGACTATGTACGGCTTGCTGGGACTGCCTGCTCAGTTGTGGACAGAGTTCGTGAGGAAGTGCCTTGAGTATCTTTTATATTCTATTTCTATTTTATATATAATTACTAGTAGTGTATTATTATTTCGTTATTTTATTAAACTGTGTTTATCTCAATCCAAGTTTCTCCCTTCCCTTTTGATTCTCTCCTCTGTTGGGAGTGGGGGAGGGGGTGAGCAAGCGGCTGTTGTGGTTGTATTGCTAGCTCGGGTTAAACCACAACACCCTGTAATGACCAAAACCCCAAAAGCAGTCAAAATGAGGCCCGGAATGACCTTACAACCCTTGAGGTTATAAAGAAGGTATGTATTTATTTATGACGCCGGACACACGGGGAATCATTTCACCTCATACGTTTGTAAAATTACAGTACCTGTGAGCTTGGTTAAATGCAGTAAAGTGTTACATATTCATGAAAGATTTAGGAATGCCTATACATATTTATAACCTGTCCCCGAGAAGGCGGTTCTTGTTACAATGAGTTCCGGAAGACCATTTCCAGAGTCTCCACCTCTGGCTCCTCCTGGTTGCAGGTGCGCAGTGATCGTGAACCCGGGTCCTCTTTCTCTGTACACGGTCACCTTTGGTCCAGTGTGATGAGTTGGTTAGGTTTCAGACTGCTGAGTTGGTTAAAACTGCCGTATCTCCTGTCCTGTGCCCAAGTTTCTGTAATCTAGTTCACCCAAGGATGCACCAAGGATGCACCCAAGGATTATTATTTTTGCAAGGCGTCAGTGAAGTCCTGTTTTTCGTACAATAAATTACACAGAGTTAAGCAAAGCTAGGCAATAGTGATGTGGGTTAAAGGGTTAGCTCTCTAAGTGTCTTTAGTGATGTGGGGTAGGGTTAGTCCTTTAAGTGTCAAGTGCTAGTTTTTTAAGTGTTAATTAGTTAATTGTCAATTCCCTGTATCATCCCCCCCTTTTCTAAAAGGTTAGTAAATTCTTTTACTAATGTGATGATTCTTTATCTATGTTTTGTCTGGCCACAGGTAAGAAGGCTACTTCTACCTGAGAAAACCCATCTCTGTCCTTAAACAGATTTTTAATGTTAATGCAAAAGTCATGCTCCTGGTGTTTGTCTACTGCGCTGCTGAGCTCTTTTGGGGCAGCTGACAACCATATGGCTGGTGCTCCGGCAGAAATGGCATCTTCTGGGCTGCAACGGGAGCTTGCATTCTTTGGCGTGGTGACCCTGCTTACTGCAGTTGTAGCATTTGTCTTCTCTTTTGGGTTTCTTCTTGCTGAGGTAGGAAGTGCCACCCAGGCCGGTCACCCAGAAGGACCAAAAGGACCACAGGGATCAAAGGGTTACTCAGAAGGTCCAGAAGGACCAAAACATGTCAAGGTGGACATAACCTAATTTCTTTGATAGAATTTCAGAAAGGTTTTGGTTAATTACTACAAATTTAAAGCTCTCTACTGCAGAAGTGGGCAATGTAATATATATACTCTGATGGGTTTGATTCCAAAGCACCAATTTAAAGCATCCCCCCATGGTTTTATTCAGATCTTGCTCATGCCAATTTTCGTCCCACCCGTGTGCTAAGGTTATGACTTTAAGAAACACCATTTTCCAGGTTGCGCCTGGGTTACCCTTCATGGTGCTTTGCAGGCTTTCTTCGCTCTAGAATGATGAATCCGGGCATTCTGTTCTTTAATCCTGATAGCAGTGAAGGATGTCAGGAGGACTTGAAATGGACCTTCCTATTGTGGTTCCAAAGTCCTTTTCTGCAAGAGACTTCACATACACATAATCTCCCAGTTGGATGTTATGTACTGACCCATCCAGACCCCTACTCTGAGTTCCAAACACGTTTCCCAATTTTGTTAAGTTGTTTACCCAATACTACCATATAACAAGTCATAATTTCATCCCCTTCTTGTGCAGACATCCCCTTCTGTACACTATAGGGTCTTCCATACAGGATTTCAAAAGGACTCAACCCTTCCTTTGCCCTTGAACTTGTTCATATGCAAGAGGGCCAAAGGTGAAGATTGAGACCAAGCCAAATTCACCTCCTGCCCCAGTTTTAAAATTTGTTGTTTAATTAGATGATTCATTTCATTTTTTCTTTCTTTCTTTCTACCTGGCCACTGGATTAAGAATGATAAGGGGTATGTAGTTGCCAGTCTATTCCGGCGTGCTGACTGATTTGCTGTACAATTTTTGAAATTAAATGTGGCCCTTTATCAGAGGATATATCAGCTGGAACTCTAAACCTTGGTATTATTTCTTGTACTAATGTTTTAGTTACCTCCCGAGCTTTTGCTGTTCTGTCAGGGAGTGCTTCTGGCCAACCTGAAAAGGTATCAGTTTGTACCAACCAATACCAGCACCCCCCTTTTCTTGTGAGTTCTGAAAAATCAATTTGCCATTGTTGCCCAGGTCCATTTCCTTTCCCAATTTGACCCATTTCTGGCTTAGGTATATTCTTAAGATTAGTTTGGAGGCAAAGATCGCATTGCTGTGTCACCTGTCTTACAGTAGTATACAAATTTGTAGTTACTATTTTTGATCAAATGTTTCTATAACGCTTCTGCTACTAAAGGCCAAACTAAATAGGAGGTAACAATAAGTTTTCCCTTGTGGGGTGTGAGCCCACCCTTCCTCATTATATGATTCCTCTAAATCTATAAGTTTTCAGTCTTCCTTAGTATATTCTGGCTTACCTTCTAAAATAACCTGCCCGTCGGGGACTAGGGCACTTTCTACTTTTACCTTTTGCTTAGGCACCAGCTTTGCCTCTCTGTCCACTAGCTCATTTCCTTTTTCCAGTTCCGAGCTCACTTTCTGGTGCGCCTTGATATGCGTGATTGTCACCTTCTTAGGAAGTTGAGCTGCCAATATTTCTTCTGCATGTTTGATGTATTTGCCTTGAGAGTTCAAGAGTCCTTTTTCTTTCCAAATTGTTCCGTGCGCATGCAGGACCCTGAAAGCATACTTAGAGTCCATATAAACGTTCACAGTTTTACTTTCAGCTAGTTCCAGAGCACAGGGAAGGGCGATTATTTCTGCCTTTTGTGCTGAAGTACTTTTAGGCAGAGGTCCAGATTCCATCACTTCATGGCTAGTAGTTATAGCATAAGCAGCATGCCTTTCACCGTTCAGGATATTGCTGCTTTCGTCCGTAAAACAGTTCTCAGTGTTCTCCATAGGATTGTCCTTTAGATCTGGTTGGCTGGAGTATGTTGCTTCGATGGCTTCCAGGCAATTATGATGAAGCGCTTTTTCCAATGTTATCACTGAGGAAAGAAGCTGGATTGACAATGTTAGTGATGATGATTTAGCATGATATGTGAGAAATCTTTGTGGGGAAAGCCAATGTCCCCCTTTTTCTTCTAGAACTGTAGACACTGTGTGGGATTCTAGCACAGTCATTTTCTGACCCATGGTAAATTTCCAGGCCTCCTGTATGTTCAGTACCACTGTTGCAACTGCCCGCAGGCATCCAGGCCACCCTTTTGCAGTTGCATCTAATTGTTTGGAGAAATAGGCCGCTGCTCATTGGTACGGGCCAATATCCTGTGCCAGTATACCCTGCTTCTTGTGAGAGAAAAGAAAAAAATGGTTTACTCACATCTGGGAGTCCTAAAGCAGGCGCTGTCATCAAAGCCTTACCAAGTTCTTCAAAGGCTCGTGTAGTTCCTTTATTCCATTGCGGATGTTCCTGATCTGTGGCTGCTGTTACATACAATGGCTTGACAAACAATCCATAATTATAAATCCACAACCGGCACCACTCTGTCATGCCCAAAAAGGGTCCGTAATTCTTTTACAGTTTGAGGCTTTGGAGTTTGGCATACAGCCTCCTTTCGAGCCTGTCCCAGGGTCCTCTGCCCTGCACTAATTTCATAGCCCAAATAAGTTACTTGTTGCTGTATCATCTGGGCTTTCTTCTGTGATACCTGGTATCCTTGGAGCCCCAAAAAGTTCAATAAACTTACAGTTCAGGTTATGCACGTCTTCTGTGTCCTGGTAGTGATCATCCACATATTGTTGCATCTGTCCTTCATCAGATGGGGCTTCCCAAGATTCAAGATCTTTAGTGAGCTGATTTCCAAATATTGTCGGGCTGTTTTTAAATCCTTGTGGCAACACCATCCATATGAGCTGGGTTTTACATAAATATTGTCTGGCTGGCTTCACGGAGAGAGAGGCAAAAAGGCATCTTTTAAATCTAAAACAGTAAACCAAATCAAATTAGAGTTAATACAGTCATAAAGGTGTTTGCTACCACAGGGTAGAGGTCCTTTGTTATTCTGTTTATAACCCGATTTATATTAATTTCTCTATTACTGGTCGAATTCCTTCCCTGTCCTCCCTTTTCTAAGGGCATTGTTTTATCCTTACCGGCTTTTCTCCATATTTGATTTTTACCTCGACGGGTACAGCATTTTTGCCCTTCCAGGTACATCAGTAGTCTATATCCCGGGATACACTTGGTTCACGACTGCTTCATTAATCTTGCCTTCTGTGGGAACAGTTGCTAAAAGCAAGCCCATTATTTTCATATATTGCTGATCATTTACCTCCAGAGTAATTTCTCCTTTTTTTGAATCTGATTACTGCATCCATTTGTTCCGACAAATTTCTCCCAAAAAGGTT
Organism: Columba livia; assembly: GCF_036013475.1. Lineage (NCBI taxonomy): Eukaryota > Metazoa > Chordata > Aves > Columbiformes > Columbidae > Columba > Columba livia. The sequence continues at coordinate 12,290,921 of NC_088641.1, read as the reverse complement.
TCAAGGAATTTGACATATATAGAAATTTATCAATATCTACTTGTTTACCCAATTTGTATTTCAAAGTTTCACAAAAATATGCCCTTTCACTTTGGCCCGTAACTCCCTTTACCTACTATGTAATTGTTACCTATTGTCAATCCACCAAAATTCCATTTGTTTCTATTCATTCCAGGTTCCCATCAGTCTTTTTCAAAACTTGCTACTGTCCGTCTCTCTCTCTGCCTACTTCCTCTGTACCTTCCCCAACATTCATTTTCCCAATATATATACTGACCTCTCTCTAAAGGCTTCCAAAGCCTTCCAACCTCTTCAGTTCCATACTTTCTTATCCTTTCAACAATCTTCCTTTTCCCTGTTACTGAATACTCTCCAAGCTTCATCTAACAACATTTCCAAATTTCTACTTTCTGTTGCCCTCAGTTACTATAACTTCTCTAGGGGAGCTCGCACCATTTCAGGTGTCAGGCTACCCCGAGAGGCATACAGCTTGTCCTCCCCCACCTCCTTCCCCCTCTGCCGCTTCTAGCAGTGTTTTTTTTTTTTCTATATATTTTTCTTTCTCTCCTTGCTGCAGTTTAAACACAGGCAAGGCCACGGAGACAGGGGAGGTTGAGATTATTTTACAGCTTAGCACAGGCTTGTGATTTATGTTACAACACAGGCCTGGGATATTTCGCTTTCTTTTTTTCCCCATTTAATTTCAGTCATAATACACTTCATATGCAATTACAATTAGCTCCGTGATAGTTACATTCCTCAGTCCCATTTACTTTTTTCAGATGTCAGAAAAACAGCATACTAAACATAAGTCCATTATTTCTATTTTCCTAGATCCAATTCAGTTCATATTCTAGCCACTTATAAACCACTTTTAAATACAGTCTCCCAAGCTCACATCCATCATAACATTTAGTTTGTTCTTTTTCCATATCTCCGACTAGCACATAAATTCAATACAGATCAGAGTTTAACAACTTAAATCCTTTCCTGGTCCCCAAATTATTAGATAACAATAAAAGCAAATTATCTTAAAGTACTGTATCTCATCCTATTTTCCAAGTTCTGCAGAACAACATTTAATTGCCACTAATTGATATAGCCCCACATTCCAACCACAAGTGAATACAATATTGTTTCAAACTTTCTTTTATCAGGTTTCCCCACTAAGTTTCTCTAATGTGTAAGGATGCATCCTAAGAAGAGCAAGATGGTATTTTAGTATTTTAACGGAACCGGTTCCCATTTTGTTATTATGTCCCTGATTTCGGAGGGTGAAAAACATATCTGCATATACTTTCTTACATCGTGCGCACTGTAATTTTAACTCATATGTCACGTGACTTAAATCAAGGTGTTTTAAGCTCATCTTCTGCTTTATACAGGTCACATGCTAAAGCATACCACCATAAACAGCAATTATTGTAAGTAGCACACACTCACACAGCTCACACAGCTCGGCTGGTTGGTCTTAGGATTTAAGAGTTACTTTACGATTTAGAATGGAATGCATGGAATGCCCGGGCACTTACAAAAGATAACACGAAGTTATAGGCCAATTATTCCTTTTTCACCATCACCTTTTTCAGCAACTGAAAAAAGAGATTTCTGCATTACCCTTCACAGTATCACAGTAACACAGTATCACAGTATCACAGTATGTTTGGGATTGGAAGTAACCTCAAAATATCATCTAGTCCAATCCCCCTGGTGGAGCAGGAACGCCTAGGTGAGGTCACACAGGAACATGTCCAGGCGGGTTTTGAATGTCTCCAGAGAAGGAGACTCCACAACCTCCCTGGGCAGCCTGTTCCAATGCTCTGTCACCCGAACTGAGAAGAAGTTTTTTCTCAAATTTAAGCGGAACCTCTTGTGTTCCAGCTTGATCCCATTACCCCTTGTCCTATCATTGTTTGCCACCGAGAAGAGCCTGGCTCCATCCTCATGGCACTCACCCTTTATATATTTATAAACATTAATAAGATCCCCCTTAGTCTCCTCTTCTCCAAACTAAAGAGACCCAGCTCCCTCAGCCTTTCCTCATAAGGGAGGTGCTCCACTCCCTTAATCATCTTCGTTGGCCTACGCTGGACCCTCACCAGCAGTTCCCTGTCCTTCTGGAACTGAGGGGCCCAGAACTGGACACAATATTCCAGATGTGGTCTTACCAGTGCAGAGCAGAGGGGAAGGAGAACCTCTCTCGACCTACTAACCAACCCCCTTCTAATACACCCCAGGATGCCATTGGCCACAAGGGCAGAGAGCTGGCTCATGGTCATCCTGTTGTCCAGCAGGACCCCCAGGTCCCTTTCCTCTACACTGCTCTCTAATATGTAATTTCCCAACCTATACTGGAACCTGGGGTTGTTCCTGCCCAGATGCAGGACTCTACACTTGCCCTTGTTAAATTTCATTAGGTTATTCCCCGCCCAACTCTCCAGCCTGTCCAGGTCCCGCTGGATGGCAGCACAGCCTTCTGGCTTATCAGCCACCCCTCCCAGCTTAGTGTCATCAGCAAACTTGCTGATAGTACACTCTATTCCCTCGTCTAAATCGTTAATGAATATATTGAATAATATTGGCCCCAGTCCTGACCCCTGAGGCACTCCACTAGATACTGGCCTCCAACTAGACTCCGCACCATTGACTACCACTCTCTGGCTTCTCTCCTTAAGCCAGTTTGCAACCCACCTCACTACTCTATTGTCTAGACCACACCTCCTCAACTTAGCTGTGAGGATGCTGTGGGAGACTGTGTCAAAGGCTTTACTGAAGTCAAGGTAGACCACATCCACCGCTCTGCCATCATCCATCCATCTTGTTACATTCTCATAAAAGGCTATGAGGTTGGTCAAGCATGACCTACCCTTGGTGAAGCCATGCTGACTGCCCCTAATAACCCTCTTATCCTTGATATGCCTTGAGATGGCACCAAGTATAAGCTGTTCCATTACTTTCCCAGGGACAGAGGTGAGGCTGACCGGTCTATAATTACCCGGGTCCTCCTTCTTGCCCTTTTTGAAGAATGGAGTGACATTTGCTTTCCTCCAATCCTCGGGCACCTCTCCCGTTTCCCAAGACTTGGCAAAGATGATGGAGAGCGGTCCAGCAATGACTTCAGCCAGCTCCCTCAGCACCCACGGATGCATCCCATCTGGACCCATGGATTTATGGATGTCCAGACTATTTAATTGCTCCCTAACCCAGTCCTCATCGACTAAAGCAAACTCCTCCATTGACCTGGCTTCATCCGTGGTCTCAGGGGTACAGGGCTCCCCAGGACAGCCTCCGGCGGAGTAGACAGAGACAAAGAAGGCATTCAGTAATTCTGCCTTCTGTGTATCTTCTGCCACCAGAGCACCCACCCCATCCATCGTTGGGCCTACATTGCCTCTGGTATTAGTTTTATCTGCTATGTATTTGAAAAAGTTCTTTTTGCTGTCCTTGACCCCTCTCGCCAGCTGTAATTCTAAGGAGGCCTTGGCTATCCTAGCTGCCTTCCTACATCCTCTAACAGCAAAATTAGTCATTAGCAAAAGTCCATCCTGGCTCTCGGAATCGAGACGCAGAAATCGCGGAGTTGCTCGATCTACCCCCAAGATCGCTAGCGGCTGTACCCACAAACAGACAGCAACTCACCCCATTTCCCAGGTACCTTTTCCCACTGCGGAACTGTGGCCACGCGTGAGACGCCTCTCCACGCCTTAATGGCTCGCCACCAAATGCAATTAAATGCATTTAAATTAAATTTAATACAACATACCTTATCCGCTATCATGGCCAGAGGTCTTTTGTCTGCTTCTGCAATGAAAAATGGGGACTGGAGATCTTTCTGAAAAAAATCTTCGGGGCGCGCTTAAGACATCCCTTCCCAATTGTTCAAAAAGGCAAGCAGAACACCCTCCTGGCTGGCTCGCCAAAATGAGGCGCGGAATGACCTTACAGCCCTTGAGGTTATAAAGAAGGTATGTATTTATTTACGATGCCGGACACACGGGGAATCATTTCACCTAATGCGTGTATAAAATTACAGTACCTGTGAGCTTGGTTAAATGCAGTAAAGTGTTACATATTCATGAAAGATTTAGGAATGCCTATACATATTCATAACCTGTCCCCGAGAAGGCGGTTCTTGTTACAATGAGTTCCGGAAGACCATTTCCAGAGTCTCCACCTCTGGCTCCTCCTGGTTGCAGGTGCGCAGTGATCGTGAACCCGGGTCCTCTTTCTCTGTACACGGTCACCTTTGGTCCAGTGTGATGAGTTGGTTAGGTCTCAGACTGCTGAGACTGGCATATCTCCTGTCCTGTGCCCAAGTTTCTGTAATCTAGTTCACCCAAGGATGCACCAAGGATGCACCCAAGGATTATTATTTTTGCAAGGCGTCAGTGAAGTCCTGTTTTTCGTACAATAAGTTACACAGAGTTAAGCAAGGCTAGGCAATAGTGATGTGGGTTAAAGGGTTAGCTCTCTAAGTGTCTTTAGTGATGTGGGGTAGGGTTAGTCCTTTAAGTGTCAAGTGTTAGTTTTTTAAGTGTTAATTAGTTAATTGTCAATTCCCTATATAAGAAGTGACATTCTTATAGTCCTGGGATAACTATAGCTGTATTGGGTCTGGCCGGGATGGAGTTAACTTTTGCCATAGCAACCCTCATAGTGCTGTGCTTTGTAGCTAGGAAGGTGTTGATAATGCACAGATGTTTTGGCTACTGCTGAGCAGTGCTCCAGGGCTGTCTCTCCAACTCTCCTCTTCCCCAAAGGCCAGAAGGATAGGGGTGGGCAAGATGTTGGGAGGGGACATAGCTGGGACAGCTGACCTAAACTGACTAAAGGAATATTCCATACCATGACATCTGCCTCAAAAATAAAAGCTCAGAGAAAAGAGGAGGAAGGGTGGGGCATTCGTGGTTTAGATGTTGGTCTTCCAAAACAAGTGCTACATGTTCTGAGGCCCTACTTCCAAGGAAGTAACTGGATATTACCTGCTGATTGGAAGTAGTGTTGGAAAATAACATGTGGGAAAGCAAAATGTGCGGTTCCAGCCACCTGGATGATAAAGGATGATATACGCTCTCATACAACTTTACCAGGTCCCATAACTGAAGGCAATGCAATTGCAGATTTTTATACTGTAGCTACAGTCCGTTTCCAGTCTGCCAGGGCTTCACATGCTTTCTTCCATCAGAATGCTGCTGCCTTAAAAAAGGTGGTCTCACTCTCGAGCAAGCGAGAGACATAGTGCGCCCTTGCCTGGAATGTCAAGGTCTGATTACAAGCTCACCCTCCCTTGGAGTTAACCGTCACGGACTCTCAGCTAATGACATTTGGCAGTCTGATGTTACGTTTCATCTTTTGGCCATTTGAAATATGTACATGTTTCTATAGATACTTTTTCAGGTATGCTTTGTGCATCTGCGCATACAAGTGAGAAAAGCAGAGATGTTCAGCGTCACTGGACCCATTGTTTTGCTATGCTGGGAGTGCCACAACAGATTAAAACTGACAACGGTCCTGGATACACTGCTAGATCCATGCAATACTTTTTACAGCAATGGGGTGTTTCGCTTGTCACAGGTATTCCACATTCTCCCACTGGACAGGCTATCATTGAACGAGCACATTCCACATTGAAACAGATGTTATTAAAACAAAAAAGGGGGAATATGATGCCTCAGGAACAATTAGACAATGCAACATATACTTTAAATTTTTTGAATCGTACTATGCCTCCCTCCTCTATTGCAGCAGTGGAAAAACACTTCCATGTTCCAGATTCACTATCTCAGAAACCAAAGGTTTTATACCGGGATCCCCTGCACAACAGTCAGTGGCAAGGGCCTGTAGAGTTAATCACCTGGGAAAGGGGATATGCTTGTGTTCTTCTTCCAACAGGACCAAAGGAAGAGGCACTAGCATATCAGAATGATACAGATTTACATTATTTGGACTGGGGACTAACTGGCGAAAAAACTTTCAATGCATTTGTTTTCCTTATTAGTACGGCTAACCAGCTTTCTCCAATATTTGTTAATAACTGTAATGATTGTAATTTGTGTTATTCTGTTCTATTGTAGGTTGATTTGCAACAAGAAAATGACACATTAGGTATGATGATCCACCGTGGGCATTCAAACTCACCAACAGAATGCCCCCTTTTGACTTTGGAGGCAAGAGGTGACTGTACTAACACTCCAAAGTAGTTTGTCAGATGACTGTGGTCACAGGCTGGATTGTGAGGCAGTACACATTCCCCTGAAATCTGGAGCTTTCAATGAGGAGATTGATGGCTCTTTAGCACCTTCTGTGCCCCACTGTGCCTGTCCCCACATATATACACCTAGAATGGTACCAAGGTGCTGTCAATAAACTTCACCTCTACCAACTGATGGGTCAGGAGGGGTGGGACCCTCGGTCAATTGACAGGGTGCTTAACAAAGGAGGTGCCCAGACTAGCTGAGAAGCTTCTGGACTATGTTGTAATGCCCACAGCCACATCTGGCCAAACAATGAAACAGGGGTCCCGCCGAAGACCCCCTTTGAGTGGTCTTCTCGGAGCGGCGGGTCTGTAAACTGGAGTGCTTTCCTTAGACAGGAACACCGTCTAAGGAAACTTACTGGGATTAATGACACCTCACTTCTTTATTTGAGTGAGTGACTGTTTCTTGTGAGTACCCTGAAGTAAAAGGCCTCTAGTTTTGTTTCTTGTGAGTGAATACATGCACATTGTGGATCCTCATTATTCTTATGATATTGTATTTAAATAATCTCCTTAGCTGATATCTGAACCTGTATTTTCTGTTATCAGAGTGCTCAGTATGTGTAATACCGTTGAAATTGAATTATAGTGTTTATGAGTGATATGAAGTAAAATAACATTCTTAGCTAATGTGCAAGGGCTGATTTAGGATTTAGCCAGTACCGTGCAAAATAATTACATAGTTTGTAAAAATTAGGACTGTAAGACAAAATTACTAACATTATCTAATAGCATAAAGTGGTTAGACCCTAAAACTTCATTTTCAGCTCTCAATCTGCATATATGGGTTTTTGTGGGAATTGGATATGCTTGTGTGATGTTTTTTCTTGTAGTCCTTCAAATCATCTGCAGAATGATACAGAATGCAAAGAAGAACAAAGCCAGGGTCCTTACTGCGCTCATTGAGAACCTGATGTTTAAAACAAAAAAGGGGAAAATGTTGGAAAGATGTGGGAAAGCAAGATGTGCAGTTCCAGCCACCTGGATGATAAAGGAAGATCAATACTAACATGACCATCTGGACAGTCAAAGACATAATACTAAAATAATAATATATAAAGGGCATTGGACAGATTACTTTGAAGTACGTTTCTTGTAATTGTAAAAAGTTATAGCCCAGACTCGTGAGAATGGTATCTTGGGCCGGATAACCGCCCCCAAGTTTATGGGATGTGTGAATGTCCTTGGGCCTGGTCTGTGAATGAGTGGAAAAGCAAGTGAGACAAACATCACATGAGTTTAGTGTGTTCTTAACAACAATCAGTGGAAAAGCACCTTTTTGTAAACATCTTAGTCCAGGCCTGTACCTGTAAATCCTATAAATTGTCAATGGTGAATAAAGGCAGCCTAGGCCTAGGTCAGCTCTCTGCTTGGCCAGGCTCTGCGCTCCTTCCTGAACAAGATCTCTGCCTCTGCGTGAATTTCTGTCTGCGTCCTGGTATGCGTCATTCCTAATCGCTGCAAAGTAGACAATAAAATGTTTTTGTCTTCCTTTCCTTACATGTGTGGCCTTTGCTTTCTGTATTAAACTGCCTTTATCTTGACTCACGAGTTCTTTTTCATCTTATTTTCTCCCCACTGTACTGCTGAGGAGGGGGAGTGATAGAGTGGCTTGGTGGGCACCTGGTGGCCAGCCGAGGTAAACCCATCACATAAGACAAGGAAAATTCATCAAATATCTGAGGGAATTGTGGCTTCTTTCATTTCAATGTCTGACACAGCATGTACTGCAGATCAGAAGGGAAGAGGAAAGCAGTTCAGTGCTGTACCTCTGTCTCTTTCACCCTCCCAAGTCATGATTATGTTTTGCAAAGACATCCATAACTCACCCTCTCACTGCCTTTCTTTTGTCTCTGGATGTCACCAGCCTCTGAATAACATGATCAACCTCCCTGGCAACAGCCCCAACTCATGATTACTGACATGAAACTGTTTAGCTGACAACGATTACTCAAAGCATCTCTTGCAGATGTATGCTGTGCAGCAGCATCTGATTGAGTCCCTCCTCCTCCCCCAACTGTTTTGTCATAGGAGTGTTCAGCCCATCATACCACAGGGACAAATTAAGCACTGAAGTGCAGACACTGCACTGTGGGCTCTTTTGCCAGACCATTTAAACAAGCACTGGCACAACTCCCTGCTGGCAAGGATTAGCTGTCTAAAGCTGCCAGGTGAAGAGATGGTTCAATGTAGTTGACTTGCGGTAACAAGTAAGCAGACCAGCTCAATGCAACATCACTGTAATAACTGGAGGCTCAGAAAATCGCTAGGGACTCCACCATATATAGCGCTGTGAAAGTCAACTGTACCTCTCTAACAAGTTTATTATGTGTCCCAATTAAAACATCCAAACTCAAAGAGATCAGATCCCAAAACTCTAGAGTGATGATTCAAAATGAGCATCTTCCCACTCTGTATCAGTGAGGACTCTCAAGGGTATCCAGGTTGCTTACCAAGTTAGTAAGGTATCTCAGTCCCCATGGAGCATTCCTTAGATCAGGGGTCAGTCTAAGGAGGAGAGTCTTCAACTGCATACCCACCACTTCGAAGAAGACCAACTCAAAGGGGGTCTCCAGCAGGCTCCATTTATACCCTAGTTGAATATGAGTTGTGGTTATTTATGGTAGTGGTCCAGAAACTTCTCTCAACCAAGGAATTTCATTGGTCAAGGGCCTTGTCTGTCAACCAAGGGGCATGTGCATGACTGTAGTGGTCCATCAGCCTAGAACTTTCTGTTGCTTTGAGGGCGGGGGGGAGGACAGAGTGCATCTTCCACAAATACTTTGTCCTCCTCCCCTCTCCAAAAGTTTGCTCTTCTAATCATTACATAATAACTTTTGCTTTTGGAGTTCTGGTAAATATAATGAATGGTGGATATGTCATACTGTGGTGGGTTAACCTTGGCTTAAGGCCAAACTCCCACACAGTGGTTCACTCACTCCCCCACCTTAGTGGGACAGGGCCAGGAAACAGGAGAAATACATATGCCAAAATTTGTGGGTCAAGATAAAGACAGGGAGATCACTTACCACTTACCTGCATGGGCAAATAAGTCTTGACTTGGGGAAAATTAATTTAATTTCACAGAATCATAGAATCCCAGGCTTGAAGGGACCTCAAGGATCATCTGGTCCAACCTTTCTTGGTAAAAGCATGGTCTAGACAAGATGGCCCAGCACCCTCTCCAGCTGAAACTTAAAAGTGTCCAATGTTGTGGTATCCACCACTTCCCTGGCATGATTATTTTAATAGCTGATTGTTGTCATCATGACAAATTTCCCTCTTGTGTTCAATTGGAATCTCCCCAGGAGTAACTGTGGAGTGAGTCCAGAGGAGAGCCATGAAGATAATGAGAGGGATGGAATTATGACACCAAGCTGGGAGGAGCAGCTGACATGCCAGATGGCTGTGCTGCCATCCAGTGAGACCTGGACAGGCTGGAGAGTTGGGCGGGGAAAAATTTAATGAAATATAACAAGGGAAAGTGTAGAGTTTTGCATCTGAGTAGGAACAACCCCAGGTTCTGGTGTAAGTTGGTGAATGACCTGTTGGAGAGCAGCGTAGGGGAAAGGGACCTGAGGGTCCTGGTGGACAGCAGGATGACCATGAGCCAGCACTGTGCCCTTGTGGCCAGGAAGGCCAATGGCATCCTAGGGTGTATTAGAAGGGGGGGTGGTTAGTAGGTCGAGAGAGGTTCTCCTTCCCCTCTACTCTGCCCTGGTGAGACCACATCTGGAATATTGTGTCCAGTTCTGGGCCCCTCAGTTCAAGAAGGGAACTGCCTGAGAGAGTCCAGTGTAGGGCAACAAAGATGATTAAGGGAGTGGAGCATCTCCCTTATGAGGAAAGGCTGAGGGAGCTGGGTCTCTTTAGTTTGGAGAAGAGGAGACTGAGGGGTGACCTTATTAATGTTTACAAATATGTAAAGGGTGAGTGTCATGAGGATGGAGCCAGGCTCTTCTCAGTGACAACCAACAGTAGGACAAGGGGTAATGGGTTCAAACTGGAACACAAGAACACTTAAATTTGAGAAGAAACTTCTTCTCGATAAGGGTAACAGAACACTGGAATAGGCTTCCCAGGGAGGCTGTGGAGTCTCCTACTCTGGAGACATTCAAAACTCGCCTGGACACCTTCCTGTGTAGCCTCATCTAAGTGTTCCTGCTCTGGCAGGGGGATTGGACTAGATGATCTTTTGAGGTCCCTTCCAATCCCTAACATTCTGTGATTCTGTGATTCCTCTTCTATGAAGAAAGGCTGGGAGAGTTGAGGTGGTTTAGTCTAGAGAAGAGAAGGCTCAGGGGAGACCTTATAGCAGCCTTTCAGTACTTAAAAGGGGCTTATAAGAAAGATGGGGAGGGACTCTTTATCAGGCATTGTAGTGATAGGACAAGGGGTAACTTTTTTAAACTCTTAGAGGGTAGGTTTAGATTAGATATTAGGAATAAAATCTTTACTGTGAGGGTGGTGAGACACTGGAACAGTTTGCCCAGAGAAGTTGTGGATGCCCTATCCCTGGAAGTGTTCAAGGCCAGGTGGGATGGGGCTTTGAGCCACCAAATCTAGTGGAAGGTATCCATGCCCATGGCAGGGGGATTGGAACTAAATGATGTTTAAGGTCCCTTCCAACTCAGACCATTCTTTGATCCTTTGATGTCCTGGTTTTGTTAAAAACAAGTATCTCTTTTAGTGAATTTGCCTGTCAGCTAAAGCCTTCATATTAACTGCATTTTCCTGGAGAACCAGACACATGTTTTGGTAAACCTAGCAATGGAATGCAAACTTATTGATAAGCACGGATGGACATCTCGCGAGAGGGGCGACGAGAAGCAAGTGAGCAAGAAACTGACCAACTGTGTATAACATCCCATTCACGTGAATACTTCATATAAAAGTGAGAGATCACGAGGATCTCGTGTGCTTTTCCTTTTTCCCTTCTGCTTATGGCTGACATTAGGAGAGGACCTTGCTAGTCGTCCCTGCGAACTGAGGCCTAGTGAGAGACTGAATCCAGCTCCGATTGGCTGCAGAGTCTAATCCAGGACTTCAGGTGCCGGCTCTGCAGTTGCTGAGACTTTCAAGATTGGTTTTGTATATTTTGTATTATTTTCTCTATTCTTATTAGTAGCATTAGTAAAACATCTTTAATTTCTTCCAACTCTCTTCACTCTGTGCTTCTTTTCCTCCCAATCGCCTCTCCTTAGTGGAAAAGGGGGGAGAGGGAGGGGGAAGTGTGGGAGGGGGAGAGGGGGTTAACAATACATCTGCCAGGGTTTTATTGTCACCCCGCAATCTTAATCCTCGACAGATAATTGGCGCCCGAACAGGGACAACAAGAAAGGGGTAAATTTGAAGATTTTTGGCTTTTCTACAGCTCTGACGTACCTTTCAGTTTTCTTGGCACGGTGCCAACTCATAGAGTTGTGATACTCGCGCGTCCGTTTGCTTTGGATATTATTTAGTTGTATTAAGGCAAAGTGAATTACATTGATTTAAAGATGTTATGGCATAAGTTGCATCAGTTATTTTCTACATTGTGCTCACTGATTCCATATCTGTGTTGGGCTTTCTTCTTAAATCGAAGTATTCATTATATAACAACAAGGAACTGGACAATGGTCATGATGATACTGTGTGGTTTGTCACTGGTTTATTTCATTATACTGCAGCTGCTAATGAATTTCTACTCACTTCTGCTTTACCTTGAAAAGCCTCCAGGAGAGATTAAAGAGCAGTACGGCTCTGTGTTTGCTAATTGGTCGAGCGAATCTTTAGAAAGGCTGACTAACAATACTTTCGTTTTTTCGCTAGGACAGTTCACAAATGTTTTAGAGAACTTTGAATATCCTTGGAGTTTTGATAGAACTGTGATGGTGTTATCTGGTTTGCTGAATGTGTGTCAGTTTGTGCTTCTGTTAAGAGAAATGGCATTCAACAGGAGGTTTGCATCTCTTTGTTGTCCTGAGATTTGCGGTGTGTCTTCGGAAGCTTTAGCAAGAAGCACTCCGAGCCGCTCGAGAAAGAGCAAAACAGCAAAAGCTGCCACTGCAGCCACTGCCCCCCCAATGGCGGCTTCGCAGGCTGAAGCTACAGCTCCTCTGCAGAGTTCCTCTGCCAAGGTCGCTGCAGATAACATTACTTCTCCAGCCTCAAAGGCTAACAAGGCAGCCCCCCCTTCTTCACACACTGGTCAGTGTTGCTGCTGTAACCACTGTGACAGTCATTCAGACTCTGGAAATAAATCAGATGATGGTAAACCCATATCAGCATCAGTTGCTGGTTGTAAGAAAGTCACTAGAAAGTCTACCCGTGCAGCAGATGATGGCACAGGGCCAACATCAACTCAAGGTGCACCATCAGGACAGGGAGGAGATGAAGTGACCACCACTCGGTCCTTTTCTCCAGGTGAGCTGAGATATCTGCGAAAAGACTTGAGTCGTCGTGAAGGCGAGAATATTTTAACCTGGCTGCTCCGATGCTGGGACAATGGGGCAGAAACAATTGAATTGGAAGGTGGTGAAGCCAGGCAGCTGGGATCTCTGTCAAGAGATTCCACCATTGATAGGGCAATTTCAAGAGAGTCTAATGCCACTACTCTCTGGACCCGACTCCTGGCAGCTATGAAAGTAAGATTTCCCTACAAGGAAGATTGTATATCCAAGTTAGGGAAATGGAATACTATGGAGAGAGGTATTCAGTTCCTGAGAGAATTAGCTGTGCGAGGGATCATCTATTTTGGATCAGACAACCAAGAGGGGACAGACCCAGATAGAATCAATTGTACACGATCTCTGTGGCGCAGATTTGTACAAAGTGCACCCCCTGCATATGCTAGGTCATTGGCAGGAATGGTCTGGTCAGCTGGAGGTCAACAAGAGATTAATGAAGTGATTGAGCAGCTTCGGAACTTTGAGGACAGCCTTGCTGGTTCTCTACGGGCTTGTGTCTCTGCTGTAGAGAAACTGTGTGAAAAATCTGATGACTGGATTGAAAAGCTGTTGCAAGAAATCAAAGAACTCAGAGAAGACACATACCATTCACGACCTGCACAAACCTATGTTTCAGCTATTAGGAAAAGGCGTTTCCAATCTCGAGAGAGAGGACAGAGGCAGCACACAAAAAGAGGTTCACTGTGGTTCTTCCTACATGAGCAGGGAGAAAACATGAATAAGTGGCAAGGAAGACCTACCTCAGAACTTCAGGAATGAGTACGTGAGCTAAAAGGAAAAACTCCTAGGAAGGTGGCTGCTCCAGTTTACAAAAGGAGCAGAAGAGATTCTGATGCTCTTGAAGGAACCTCTAATTCACACCTAGAGACTGTGCAAAACAGAAATTAGAGGTGCCCTGCCTCCAACCAGGTGGAAGAAAGGGATAACAGAGTTTATTGGACTGTACAAATACGATGGCCTGGTACAACACACCCCCAGGAGTACAAAGCTTTAGTGGACACTGGTGCTCAGTGCACGATAATTCCTTCTAATTATAAAGGAACGCAATCCATCAACATTGTTGGAGTGACTGGGGGATCCCAGGAACTGACTGTTGTAGAGGCTGAAATGAGCCTAAATGGAAAAAACTGGCAAAAGCATCCCATTGTGACTGGTCCGGATGCTCTGTGCATCCTTGGCATAGACTACCTCAAGAGAGGGTATTTTAAGGACCCAAAAGGGTATAGGTGGGCATTTGGTATAGCAGCTGTGGACACTGAGAAAACTGAACAGCTGTCTGATTTGCCTGGTCTTTCAGATGACCCTTCTGTTGTAGGACTGCTGATGGTTGACGATCAGCAGGTGCCTATTGCTACCACGACGGTGCATCGCCGGCAATATCGCACCAACCGAGACTCTTTGATTCCTATCCAGAAGTTGATCCGTCAATTGGAAAGCCAGGGTGTGATCACTAAGACTCGCTCACCTTTTAACAGCCCAATCTGGCCAGTGCGTAAGTCTAGTGACGAGTGGAGACTAACTGTAGACTATCGTGGCCTGAATGAAGTTACACCACCACTGAGTGCTGCTGTGCCTGACATGCTAGAACTGCAATTTGAACTGGAGTCAAAGGCAGCTAAGTGGTATGCTACAATTGACATTGCTAATGCATTTTTCTCTATTCCTGTAGTAGCAGAGTGCAGGCCGCAGTTTGCTTTCACCTGGAGAGGCATTCAGTACACGTGGAATCGCTTGCCCCAGGGGTGGAAACACAGTCCTACCATCTGCCATGGACTGATCCAGACCACGCTGGAGCAAGGTAAAGCTCCAGAACACCTGCAATATATTGATGACATCATCGTATGGGGCGACACAGCGAAAGAAGTCTTCGAGAAAGGTGAGAGAATAATTCAGATTCTTTTGGATGCTGGTTTTGCCATAAAACGAAGCAAGGTCAAGGGACCTGCACGAGAGATACAGTTTTTAGGAATATAATGGGAAGATGGCTGTCGTCAGATCCCAATGGATGTGATCAACAAAATTGCAGCAATGTCTCCACCTACTAATAAAAAGGAGACACAGACTTTCTTAGGCGTTGTAGGTTTTTGGAGAATGCATATTCCTGACTACAGCCAGATTGTGAGCCCTCTCTATCGAGTGACTTGTAAAAAGAACCAATTTGAGTGGGGCCCTGAACAACGACAAGCCTTTGAACAAATTAAGCGTGAGATAACTCATGCGGTGGCCTTTGGACCAGTTCGGACTGGACTAGATGTTAAAAACGTGCTCTACACTGCAGCCAGAGATAATGGACTTACCTGGAGCCTCTGGCAGAAAGCACCAGGAGAAACCCGAGGTCGACCCTTAGGTTTTTGGAGTCGAGGATACAAAGGATCTGAGGCCAACTATACTCCAACTGAAAAAGAGATACTAGCAGCATACGAAGGAGTTCGAGCTGCTTCAGAAGTGATCGGTACTGAAGCACAGCTCCTCCTGGCACCTCGACTGCCGGTGCTGAGCTGGATGTTCAAAGGGACGGTTCCCTCTCCACATCATGCAACCGATGTTACGTGGAGTAAATGGATTGCATTGATCACGCAACAAGCTCAAATTGGAAATCCCAGTCGCCCAGGGATCTTAGAAGTGATTACAGACTGGCCAGAAAGCAAAGACTTTGGGATGTCTCCAGATGAGGAGGAAGTAAAACGTGCTGAAGAAGCACCACCGTATAATACTCTTTCAGAGGCTGATAAGCAGTATGCACTGTTCACAGATGGACCCTGTCGTCTTGTAGGAAAACATCGAAGGTGGAAAGCTGCTGTGTGGAGTCGCACACGACAAGTTACAGAAGCCACTGAAGGACAAGGTGAATCTAGTCAATTTGCAGAAGTGAAAGCCATCCAGCTGGCTTTGGACATTGCTGAACGAGAGAAGTGGCCAATACTTTATCTCTATACTGACTCATGGATGGTAGCAAATGCCTTGTTGGGGTGGCTACAGCAATGGAAGAGAAGCAACTGGCAGCGCAGAGGTAAACCCATTTGGGCTGCCACACTGTGGCAAGACATTGCTGCTCGGCTAGAGAGCCTGCCTGTGAAAGTTCGTCATGTAGATGCTCATGTGCCTAAAAGTCGAGCCACCGAGGAACATCTAAACAACCAACAAGCGGATCAAGCTGCTAAGATTAAAGTAGCTGAGGTGGACTTGGACTGGCAACATAAAGGTGAACTTTTCCTACCTTGGTGGGCCCATGATGCTTCAGGGCATCAAGGTAGAGATGCAACATATAAATGGGCTCGCGATCGAGGGGTGGATTTAACGATGGACACTATTTCACAGGTTATTCATGAATGTGAAACTTGCGCCGAAATCAAACAAGCAAAACGGTTAAAGCCTGTATGGTATGGGGGGCGATGGTTAAAGTATAAGTATGGAGAAGCTTGGCAGATTGATTATATTACACTTCCACAAACATGTCAAGGTAAGCATTATGTACTTACAATGGTGGAAGCAACCACTGGATGGCTGGAAACATATGCTGTACCTCATGCTACAGCCCGAAATACTATCTTGGGCCTTGAAAAGCAAGTCCTTTGGCGACACGGTACGCCAGAAAGAATTGAATCAGACAACGGTACTCATTTCAAAAACAGTCTTATAGACAATTGGGCCAAAGAACATGGTATTGAGTGGGTATATCATATTCCATATCATGCACCAGCCTCTGGGAAAATTGAAAGGTACAATGGTTTGCTAAAAACTACACTAAAGGCACTTGGTGGTGGAACCTTTAAAAACTGGGATTCACATTTAGCAAAAGCCACTTGGTTGGTCAACACCAGGGGATCAACCAATCGAGCCCGGCCTGCCCAATCAGAAATTCTACGGACTGTAGAAGGAGATAAAGTCCCTGTAGTACACATGAAAAACATGTTAGGAAAGGCAGTCTGGGTTACTCCTGCCTCAGGCAAAGGCAAGCCCATTCGTGGGATTGTTTTTGCCCAGGGACCTGGCAGCACCTGGTGGGTGATGCTTAAGGATGGAGAAGTTCAGTGTGTACCCCAAGAGGATTTGAGTTTAGGTGAAAATATTCAATACTGAACTGCATGTTGTGAATTGCCATGCTAACAGTGTTTAATAAGTGTCTTCCAGATCAGGACAATGATGATGAAACCAGAGCTAGCTTCTTCGAGTGGCGCCTGACAACTTCTTCAAAGTTGATATCTTTAACCCACAATCAGTGGTCATGAGATGCACTTGTACCATTTTTCCTGCCCTGGGAGACTGTCGTGACAAAATGAACTTAATGAACTTTTTAAAGGATGGTCGACTGATTAATTACTCCTGTGTATATATGTACATATGTATATATATATATAGTAGTAGTGAGTAATTAGATTGTATTGATAGATTGTATTGATAAGGTTTAAGCATTCAGTGAATGGCATATTATAAGGGGTGGAATGTCCTGGTTTTGTTAAAAACAAGTATCTCTTTTAGTGAATTTGCCTGTCAGCTAAAGCCTTCATATTAACTGCATTTTCCTGGAGAACCAGACACATGTTTTGGTAAACCTAGCAATGGAATGCAAACTTATTGATAAGCACGGATGGACATCTCGCGAGAGGGGCGACGAGAAGCAAGTGAGCAAGAAACTGACCAACTGTGTATAACATCCCATTCACGTGAATACTTCATATAAAAGTGAGAGATCACGAGGATCTCGTGTGCTTTTCCTTTTTCCCTTCTGCTTATGGCTGACATTAGGAGAGGACCTTGCTAGTCGTCCCTGCGAACTGAGGCCTAGTGAGAGACTGAATCCAGCTCCGATTGGCTGCAGAGTCTAATCCAGGACTTCAGGTGCCGGCTCTGCAGTTGCTGAGACTTTCAAGATTGGTTTTGTATATTTTGTATTATTTTCTCTATTCTTATTAGTAGCATTAGTAAAACATCTTTAATTTCTTCCAACTCTCTTCACTCTGTGCTTCTTTTCCTCCCAATCGCCTCTCCTTAGTGGAAAAGGGGGGAGAGTGAGGAGGAAGTGTGGGAGGGGGAGAGGGGGTTAACAATACATCTGCCAGGGTTTTATTGTCACCCCGCAATCTTAATCCTCGACATTTGACTATGATTCTATGATTCTAATATGGAATCCTGCCACATTCCTATCCAGCTGAACAGCAAATGAGAGGCTATTTTAAGCTGCCTTTCCAGACAAACATTAATTATTTGGTGTACTTTGAAGCACTTTACTGAGGGAACTAGTATTACTGTCACCAACTTAAAACAGATCAAAGAGGTGAAATGCTGAGAGAGGGGATTACTCCAGTGATAAGAGAACTGCAAGAGCAGGGAGTAATCATTCAGAATTACTCTCCTTATAATTCACCAGTGTGGCCAGTTTGCAAACCAAATGGTAAATGGAGACTAACATTTGATTATCGGTGTTTGAATGAAGGCACTAGTCCTTTAACAGCAGCTGTGCCTAACATAGCTGAACTGATCTCCAGTATACAGGACCAAGCCCATCAAATCCTAGCCACCACTGATGTGAAAGATATTTTCTTCATGGTACCCATACAGGAAAGTGATCAAGATAAATTTGCATTCATGTGGGAAGGTATTCAATATACCTTCACTCTTTTGTCTCAAGGGTACAAACATTCACCCTCTTTAGCACATCATGTTCTGGTCCAGGCGTTAGCAGAAATCAATCCAGAAGAGGGAGTTAAACTCTACAAATATATCGATTATATATTGGTGGGCAGGCCTGATGTCGATGCTGTGGGACAAACTCAGACAAAAATAATTACTCACCTGGAATATTTGGGACTTCAGATTCATGCAGGGAAAGTACAGCTTCCCTCTCCTGAGGTAAAGGTTTTAGGTATTGTCCTGGTTTTGTTAAAAAACAAGTTTCTCTTTTAGTGAATTTGCCTGTCAGCTAAAGCCTTCATATTAGCTGCATTTTCCTGGAGAACCAGATACGTGTTTTGGTAAACATAGCAATGGAATGCAAAGTTATTGATAAGCATGGATGGACATCTCGCGAGAGGGGCAACAAGAAACAGGTGACCAAGAAACTGACCAACTGTGTACAACATTCCATTCATGTGAATACTTCACATAAAAGTGGGAGATCAAGAGGATCTCATCCCTTTTCCCTTTTTCGTCCCTTCTGCTTATGGCCGATATTAGGAGAGGATCTTGCTAGTCGTCCCTGCGAACTGAGGCTTAGTGAGAAACTGAATCCAGCACCAGTTGGCTGCAGAGTCCAATCCAGGACTTCAGGTGCCAGCTCTGCAGTTGCTGAGACTTTCAAGATTGTTTTTTTATTTTTTGTATTATTTTCTCTATTCTTATTAGTAGCATTAGTAAAACATTTTTAATTTTTCCAACTCTCTTCTCTCTGTCCTTCTTTTCCTCCCGATCGCCTGTCCTTTGTGGGAAGGGGGGAGACGGAGGGGCAAAAGGGGGAATTGGGGGGAGGGAGAGGAGGTTAACAATACATCTGCCAGGGTTTTATTGTCACCCCGCAATCTAAACCCTCAACAGATAATTGGCGCCCAATGTGGGGCGAGAGAAAGGGGTATATTGAAGATTTTTGGCTTTTCTACTGCTCTGACATACCTTTCCATTTTCTTGGCATGGTGCCAACTCATAGAGTTGTGATACTCACGTGTCTGTTTGCTTTGGACATTATTTAGTGGTATTAAGTCAAAGTGAATTACATTGATTTAAAGATGTTATGGCATAAGTTGTATCAGTTATTTTCTACATTGTTCTCAGTGATCCCATTATCTGTGTACGGCTTTCTTTCTGAATCAAAGTATTCATTATACAACAACAAGAAACTGGATGATCATTATGATGATACTGTGTGGTTTGGCTCTGGTTTATTTCATAATACTGCAGCCACTAATGAATTTCTACTCGTTTCTGCTTTACCTTGAAAAACCTCCAGAAGAGATAAGAGAGCAATACGGCTCTGTGTTTGCTAATTTGTCAAGCGAATCTTTAGAAAGGCTGACTAACAATACTTTCGTTTTTTCGCTAGGACAGTTTGAAAATGTTTTAGAGAGCTTTGAATATCCTTGGAGCTTTGAGAGAACTGTGATGGTGCTATTTGGTTTGCTGAATGTGTGTCAGTTTGTGTTACTGTTAAGAGAAATGAGGTTCAATAGGAGGTTCGTGTCTCTTTTTAGTCCTGAGATTTGCCGTGCGTCTTCGGAAGCTTTAGCAAAAAGCACTCCTAGCTGCTCGAGAAAAAGCAAAACAGCGAAAGCTGCCGCTGCAGCCACTGCCCCCCCAACCACGGCTTCACAGGCTGAAGCTACAGCTCCTCCGCAGAGTTCCTCTGCCAAGGTCGCTGCAGATAACATTACTTCTCCAGCCTCAAAGGCTAACAAGGCAGCCCCCCCTTCTTCACACACTGGTCAGTGTTGCTGCTGTAACCACAGCAATCACTGTGACAGTCATTCAGTCTCTGGAAATGAATCAAATGATGGTGAACCCATATCAGCATCAGTTGCCGGTTGTAAGAAAGTCACTAGAAAGACTACCCGTGCAGCAGGTGATGGCACAGGGCCAACATCAACCCAAGGGGCATCATCAGCGCAGGGAGGAGATGAAGTGACCACCACTCGGTTCTTTTCTCCAGGTGAGCTGAGAGATCTGCGAAAAGACTTTAGTCGTCGTGAAGGCGAGAATATTGTAATCTGGCTTCTCCGATGCTGGAATAATGGGGCAGAAACAATTGAATTGGAAGGTGGTGAAGCCAGGCAGCTGGGATCTCTGTCAAAAGATTCTACCATTGATAGGGCAATTTCAAGAGAGAGTAACGCCACTACCCTCTGGACCCGACTCCTGGCAGCTATGAAAGTAAGATTTCCCTACAAGGAAGATTGTATATGCACACTAGGGAAATGGAATACTATGGAGAGAGGTATCCAGATCCTGAGAGAATTAGCTGTGCGAGGGATCATCTATTTTGGACCAAACAGCCAAGAGGGCCCGGTATATGGTGGAGAGGAGGGGCAGTGTGTATTCCTCCTGAAACTTTAACCACTTTAGAACAGATAAAGATTCCAGAGAATAAAAAGGAGCTGAAACATGCCGTAGGCTTACTGGTATTCTGGAGGAAGCACATCCCAGATTTCTCCATCATAGCTGGTCCCCCACATGATTTAATCTGCAAAAAAGCTACCTGGGAATGGACCCCTATCCATGAGGAGGCCTTGAGGTTATTAGTTTTTGAGGCAGGGGCATATCAAGCCCTGGGACAAATACATTCAACAGATCCACTCCAAATTGAATGGTGTTTTGCAATACATGGAGCATCTATACACATGTGGCATCATGGATCAGAAATTCCAGTCTGCTCCATTGGGTTTTATTCACGCAGTTTTAAGGGTGCAGAGAAATGGTACTCAACCCGGGAAAAAGGTCTTTTTGTAGTCAGTTTAGCCTTGCAGGAAGCTGAAAGAATTATACAACAACAGCTAATCATCTTATGGGGGGTCTTTTAAAGTTTTAAAACCCATATTCACTGGCACCCCACCCCCTGTGGGAGTGGCGCAATGTGAAACAGTCAGGAAGTGGTATGCCCAGTTAGAACATTACAGTCACATATATCGGGTAGAAGAGGGAGCACCTAAGACACTTCAAATACAGGAGAGATCATCCCTTTCCCCAGATAAGGAACCACCACCTTCCTACATAAACAAAGCCCCTTCATTTGAGTCTCACCTGAAGAATGTATGGTTCACTGATGCCTCTGCTAAGAGAGATGAAAAAGCATGGAAGTATCAGGCAGTAGTTCTGTGTGTTGATTCTGGGGAATGTCTTACAACAGAAGGAGACGGTTCTGCGCAAGCAAGAGAGCTGGTAGCGGTTTGGAGTGTAATAATGAAGGGAACTGACAGTTCTGAACCTGCGTACATTTATACAGATTCATATGCTGTGTTCAAAGGATGTACTGAGTGGCTCCCCTTTTGGGAACAGAACCAGTGGGATGTTGATCTAGAGCCTGTCTGGCAGAAAGGAAAATGGGAGGAGATTTTAGCTGTAGCTAAGCAGAAACCCATATATGTGGGGTGAGTGGCCACCCACCAAGGGGGCAATCACCCAGCACACATCTGGAATAACCAGGTATACTCACTTACTCGCTTGGCTTTGCTGGTAAAGGAGGGGGAAGAGGAGAAATGGGACCACCTGTTAGAGTGGCTGCATGTCAAGCGTGAACACTCACGTGTCAAAGACCTTCTGAAGCAAGCTGTGAGTAGAGGATGGCCTGTCACCTGAGAACCATGTAGCACAGTTATTTCTGCTTGTGGGCTATGCCACACTAGATTAGAGAAACACCCTTTACAGGATTTGCCACTCCATCTGCGGGATGGAAAAGGATTATGGGAAACCTGGCAGATTAATTACACAGGGCCTTTTAAAAGATCAGGAGGGAAGCAGTACGTACTCATTGGGGTAGAAGTAGTATTGGGACTTCTTCAAGCTAGAGCAGTGTCATGGGCAACTGGAGAAAATACAGTGGAAAAACTGAAATTGTGGTTTAGTTTCTTACCAAAGCTCAAATCAATTCAATCAGACAACGGAAGCCATTTTACTGCCGGGGTGGTCCAAGAGTGGGTGAAATCAGAGGGTATACAGTGGACATTTCACACTCCTTACTAGCCCCAAGCTAATGGGATAATAGAAAGAACAAATGGTGTCTTGAAATGTTTTCTGAAACACCATGAGCCTGGATGGTTCATGCGGCTCTCAGAAGCTGTAACCAAAGTAAATGACCACTGGGGGTTTAATGGATGTGCTCGAATTACTGCATTTTGCCCTAAATCACCATCTTGACTCCCTGAAGTGAAAGAAACTGAAGATACCAAAAACCTTCTCCTTCACTTTGGACAGCCTGTCCTAGTTGAAATCCCCAATGTGGGACAAGTCCCCTCGCTATTAAAAACCCCTTTCAACAAATATACCTGGGTGGCCACTGATGCCCATGGCAGGGAGCATAAAATCAATACTAGGTGGATTGTTCCTTCTTTTAAAAGTCAGTTCAATAAAGAACTGAGCTTCTTTCTTTTCTTTTTCCTTGCAGAAAGAAGAAAAACAGATCTTTGTACAGAAGCAGATCTTCGCCTGACAAGAGTTTCAGCTTTACCAAAGCATATGGAGTTAACTAGTTAAAGAAGCTAAATCGTGTATTACCTATGGAGTTTTTAATTAGTACAGTAGTTGTTTGTATTATAAGCCTGTTAATTTTTGTAATTTTTGTGTGTTTTCATCAGGAACATCTTTTTGGGGTACCAAATCTTCGTAGACTTAGTGTCTTGGCCACTACATCTGAGAGAGGAATCCTTGCTTTTGTTGGTTCAACCCTTAGTACAGTTTTGCTTACTAAAACCCTCCCACCTCATTTATTTAAAACAGAAAATATTTGGGATAAAGAGAGACTGAAAAAGTGTTTTGTGTTTTGTATAAGCATTTTTTTTAGCCATGAGCTTCTGAGCTTGTATTGTGCATTTTTTTAAACTGACTTGATAACAGAAAGGGTCAGCTTTCACAGGTACTTCAGATTCAAGAATGACGAACTTCTGCAGAATTAAAAAAATATTTTAAATGGAATGATAATAGAAACACAAGGATGTAGTAACTCACATCCTTTTTTTTGTGACATAACCTCCAAATATTGTAATGAAGTATGACTTTCCTTTATCTGGACACATGCTGATAAGATGTAGTCAGTAAGAGTCATATCACTGGTTAATATACTCAAATACTGCAGATAAGCCAGTGCTTTGCTTACTGCCTTTACTGCTCTGTGAACCCATCAGACATTCTGAAATATTCAGCTGGCCTGATTGTTGTGGTTTAACCCCAGCTAGTGTCTAAGAACCACAATAGCCACTTGATCACTCCCCCACACACACCCCGCAAGCAAGGGGGAGAATCAGAAAGGAAGGGAGAAACTCATGAGTTGAGATAAACACAGTTTAATAAGGCAACAAAATTATAGTAATATATTACTACTACTAATAATACTACTGGTAAAATAATAATATACTAATAATATAAAATAAAATAAATTATACTCAGTGCAATCTCTCATGAAACTCCAGTTTCGCTGAACAGTCAGTCCAAGAGAGGAAAGCACCCTGGTCCCAAAAAGCCAATCCCAGTGAGAAAGCAAAAAGGCAAAAGGAAGGAAAGCCCAAAGGTCAACTGCAAAATGGCAGAACAGCAAAAGGCTGAACTAGCACTGAACTCCAAATGGAATGGAACTCCCGAACGGAACTGAACCGGAATGGAGCTAGCTAGCCAGAAAAGCCAACTCCAGTTATATATGGAGAAGGATGCTATTGGTAGGGAATATTTCATTGATCAGGAACATCTTTTTGGGATACCAAATCTTCATAGACAAGAAATGCCTGTTGTTGTTGTTGTTGTTGTTGTAGAGTAAAAAAAAAAAAGGGGGGGAAAAATGGCTGGGAGAAACTTGTGGGTTTTGTGTTATGGATATATACTGTATGGATGCATTGCTGGACAAATTCCAAAAAATGTAACTAACCGAAACCTGGCTTGGGAAATAATACAAGGATTTGTCCACCTTTGGAATCAAGCTGACCAGCGAATATGTGTTACATTGCCCACCTCTGCAGGAGAAAGTTTTAGGTTTGCAATGATTAACCTAAACCTTTCTGAAATTTTGTCGAAGAAATTAGAAAACGTCCACCTTGATAAAAACAGCACATGGTTTGGTCCCTCTGGGACCTGATTCGTTCTCCCAAGAAACTCTACTTGGATTGATTTATGGAAAAAACATGTTGTGAATGGCCATCCTCTGACAGTGGGACAGACCCATCTAATTCTAGTCATGCTTCTAAGAGAGTTAGTACGTGTCAAGGTTTAAAGCAAGGTGACAATAAACCATGACAGATGCTCTCTGTTACCCGCTCACCTTCCCTCCACCATCTCCTTTAGGTCAGAAAGATGATAAGGAAGATAAGGAAGAAGGAAGACTTAGACTTCAAGTTGGAAAGGTTTTAAAGGCTTTACTAATGCTACTAAAAATAGAGAAAATATACAAATTATACAAAACCAATCTTGAATTCCCGATATGGAGTTGGTATCACTCCAGCAGTGACGGAGCTAGGAGCTGGCTTGGCTCCAGGAGCTGCAGGGCAGGTACCCAGAAGTCATGGGTGGGACTTCACAGCAAACCAGAAACTGGATTTCAGGGATGCAGGGCCTGAGGCCTATAGATCACAGGCAGACAGGATCCTCTCTAAATGCCGGCCAAGGTCGAAGAGGGAAGAGACCCTCATGATCACCCTCTTATATAGCATGTATGATGATTATGGGATGGAATACTCAGTTGGTCAGTTTTAGTCACCTGTTCTGCCCACCCCTCCTCAAACACGCCCCTCTCACGGTGGAATTTTATCAGTTCTTAGTTGTTATAGCAATAAATCTAAACATGAGCTTCTTCGGCATTCCATTGGTCCTCTTATCAGCACCGAGCACAGTGTCCGAGAAAAATATGCACTTACTTAGAAGGCACTTAGAAGAACTTAGCCGAGAGGAAAATTCACTAAAAAAGAAACTGGTCTTGTTTTTAACAAAACCAGGACAGTACATGGTGTACCTATGTAGAATGGTGACCTCCTTACGTTGAGAGTGATTTTCACGATCATTAGTTTACTATTCAATGAGACACTGAATGGTGCATTGAAATCCCTGACACAGCAGGCCCAGAAATCACCGATCATGGTGAACGCAACAACTATAAATGGGTTTGACCTTGGAAGACCTACGTGAGTATGGAGATCAACCCTGATGATGTACGTCTCTCAACGATACCATGCAAAAATTGGACAAAATCTGACAAATTTAGCTGTAAAAATGTCTTGAGTTGTACTACCAGAGCTGGTAATTCCATAGAAAACTGGTATATTCCAGAACTGAGAACTTTTATATGAGACGTGTACCTGTTAGGGATACCCAAATTTGGGGTTTCAAAATAACAATATGTTGTGTGACAAAGAAATGGATTTTTATGGATACAAAATTGTCTGTCATTGTGGAATACCTATAACCTCACGAAGAGGCAAACGTGGGAAACCATCATTCTTATGATCCATTGATGGAACAACACACTGGGCAAGTGATGGAGGGACTACCTGTTCCACTACTCGGTATCCTCCTCCATGGGGAACCATATGGGCATGTTCTGACGGGAAAGCATATTCACATTTGAACATTTATGAAATGACAGGGCTAAGATGTTCTGTTGGTCTTCCCACCATGTGTCCATATGAAACGTTTCACTTCTCAGCTCCCCACCCTGTTAGGAAACGCCGAGAAATTGAAGGACCAAAAGCATGACCTGTTTGTGCAGTATATGGAGTCAAAACACCTAACTATTATACTTCTGGGATGAAAATGTCCCTCTTTCTTGAGAATTTCTTTGCCCTGTATGTTACACTACAGAGACATCAACTTGTGTTAGAAAATTTGATGTGACATTTTCACGTTCTCAGCAATTGGTCGAGAACTGCTTTTGGGGGATTAAATTTACAACTACAACAAGCATCCAAAATGACCTTATAGAATCGTTTAGCCCTAGATATGATGTTGTTAAAAGAATGTGGTGTTTGTGGAATACTGAATCTTACAGAAGGACAATGTTGTATGGCTATACTCAATGCCTCTACCACTGTAGAGGAAGCCCCACAAAAAATGAAAGAGATATCAGATGTTACTGGAGAGTTGCTTCTAGCAACGCAACCTAGAGATCTCCTTAATGGGTGGAGTTCAGGCTCACGGTTTTCCTCTGTCCTAGAGTCATTAGGACTAACTGCGTGGGGACAATGGTTATTACAAAATGGACTATCCCTAATAACTGGATTGCTGTTTCTAACAGTTGGCATAGCTATTAAGTGCATGATTTCTCACTTGCTTTCTTCTACCTCTTCCCTCTTTTCTCCTTCTGTTCACTATGTAAGAATCACCACTCCCAAAGATGATGCTTGTTTGGACCATGGGTGGCAGAAGATGTTTTGGACATAAAGATCACTACCATCTACGAAGCAAAAACCAGTGTTTAAGTCACAGGGTGGTGTTACAACCTTGAAGCACTCCCCTCATCCCAATTAAAACAAAGGATGATGTTATGCCTTAAACATCTAGTTCTTGATACCTTGGGTGGAAAAGATGGATGGCTGTGGAGGAAGACACCTTGTCTTTTCTTTCCCAAAGTTTTGTAAAATGAAGCATAGATTTTTAAGATAGAGGCAATTAAGTGTTACTGTGAAGGCCTCATGGCCTAAATGGGATGATAGAGATGAACCACCTGTCAGACAAACAATTACTAGAAGAAACCACGAACCAACGGCTACCCCTGATGGGCAAAACAACTCGCTTCCGGTCAGTACTGTGAATTTCCCCTAGTTTGAAGACCCCAGACCCATTTCCAGAAGAGTCTTCCTAATTAGCATGAAGAGTGAACAGAGGGAGGAGATGACATCACAGTATCACAGTATGTTTGGGATTGGAAGGGACCTCAAAAGATCATCTAGTCCAATCCCCCTGCTGGAGCAGGAACGCCTAGGTGAGGTCACACAGGAACATGTCCAGGTGGGTTTTGAATGTCTCCAGAGAAGGAGACTCCACAACCTCCCTGGGCAGCCTGTTCCAGTGCTCTGTCACCCTCATTGAGAAGAAGTTTTTTCTCAAATTTAAGTGGAACCTCTTGTGTTCCAGTTTGAACCCATTACCCCTTGTCCTATCATTGTTTGCCACCGAGAAGATCCTGGCTCCATCCTCGTGGCACTCACCCTTTATATATTTGTAAACATTAATAAGGTCACCCCTCAGTCTCCTCTTCTCCAAACTAAAGAGACTCAGCTCCCTCAGCCTCTCTTCATAAGGGAGGTGCTCCACTCCCTTAATCATCTTTGTTGCCCTACGCTGGACCCTCTCCAGCAGTTCCCTGTCCTTCCTGAACTGAGGGTCCCAGAACTGGACACAATATTCCAGATGTGGTCTCACCAGGGCGGAGTAGAGGGGAAGGAGAACCTCTCTCGATCTACTAACCACTCCCCTTGTAATACACCCAAGGATGCCATTGGCCTTCCTGGCCACAAGGGCACAGTGCTGGCTCATGGTCATCCTGCTGTCCACCAGGACCCCCAGGTCTGGCGTGTCAGCCATTCCTCCCAGCTTAGTGTCATCAGCAAACTTGCTGATAGTACACTCTATTCCCTCGTCTAAATCGTTAATGAATATATTGAATAATATTGGCCCCAGTCCTGACCCCTGAGGCACTCCACTAGATACTGGCCTCCAACTAGACTCCGCACCATTGACTACCACTCTCTGGCTTCTCTCCTTAAGCCAGTTTGCAACCCACCTCACTACTCTATTGTCTAGACCACACCTCCTCAACTTAGCTGTGAGGATGCTGTGGGAGACTGTGTCAAAGGCTTTACTGAAGTCAAGGTAGACCACATCCACCGCTCTGCCATCATCCATCCATCTTGTTACATTCTCATAAAAGGCTATGAGGTTGGTCAAGCATGACCTACCCTTGGTGAAGCCATGCTGACTGCCCCTAATAACCCTCTTATCCTTGATATGCCTTGAGATGGCACCAAGGATAAGCTGTTCCATTACTTTCCCAGGGACAGAGGTGAGGCTGACCGGTCTATAATTACCCGGCTCCTTCTTCTTGCCCTTTTTGAAGACTGGAGTAACATTTGCTTTCCTCCAATCCTCGGGCACCTCTCCTGTTTCCCAAGACTTGGCAGAGATGATGGAGAGCGGTCTAGCAATGACTTCAGCCAGCTCCCTCAACACCCATGTATGCATCCCATCTGGACCCACGGATTTATGGATGTCCAGACTACTTAATTGCTCCCTAACCCAGTCCTCATCGACTAAAGCAAACTCCTCCATTGACCTGGCTTCATCTGGGGTCTCAGGGGTACAGGGCTCCCCAGGACAGCCTCCAGCAGAGTAGACAGAGACAAAGAAGGCATTCAGTAATTCTGCCTTCTCTGTATCTTCTGCCACCAGGGCACCCACCCCATCCATCAGTGGGCCTACATTGCCTCTGGTATTAGTTTTATCTGCTATGTATTTGAAAAAGTTCTTTTTGCGGTCCTTGACCCCTCTCACCAGCTGTAATTCTAAGGAGGCCTTGGCTATCCTAGCTGCCTTCCTACATCCTCTAACAGCAGCCATATATTCCTCCCAAGTGGCCAGCCCCTGCTTCCATGACCTGTAAACTCTCCTCTTCTGCTTGACCATACCCAACAGATCCCTATTCAACCACACAGGCCTCCTGGCTCCCTTCCTTGACTTCCTACGTGTGGGGATGCTCTGATCCTGAGCGTGGAAGAAGCAATCTCTGAATGCAACCCAGCTATCTTGGGCCCCTTTTCCTTCAAGCAGTCTTGCCCATGGGATTTCCCCCAGCAATTGCTTGAAAAGGCCAAAGTTAGCCCTGCTCAAGTCCAGGGTTGCAATTCTACTTGCTATTCTGTTCCTGCCACACAAGATGCTGAACTCCACCATCTCGTGGTCACTGCAACCCAGGCAGCCCTCAACCTTTACTGCTTCGACCAGACCCTCCTTGTTAGTGAGGATGAGATCCAGCAGTGCACCTCTCCTAGTCGGCTTCTCCACCATCTGCATGAGGAAGTTATCATCAATGCACTGGAGGAACCTCCTGGATTGTGGCTGGCTGGCTGAATGGTCCTTCCAGCAAACATCAGGGAAGTTAAAATCACCCACAACAACCAGGGCCTGTGACTGTGAGGCCACTCTCAGCTGCCCATAGAAGGCCTCATCAACTTCCTCAGCCTGATCTGGTGGCCTGTAACAGACGCCCACAACAGTGTCACCCCTGCCAGCCTGCCCTTTAATTCTGACCCATACACTCTCAACTCGCTCGTCATCCACTCCTGGGCAGAATTTAGTACATTGTAGTTGCTCTCTCACATAGAGAGCAACTCCACCACCATGCCTGGCTGGCCTGTCTTTCCTGAAAAGGGCATAGCCATTCATGACCACATTCCAGTCATGTGAACTGTCCCACCATGTTTCTGTAATTGCCACCAGATCATAATCTCCCGACCGAACACAGGATTCTAACTCCTCCTGCTTATTCCCCATGCTGCACGCATTGGTGTACAGGCATTTCAGGGAGCGAGCAGAGCACACCAATTTCTCCCTAGGGGCATAGGAGGCCACCCAGTCCTCATCAGTTTTAGAATGCTGCCCCACTGGGACAAGCCCAGCTACAACCCCATCCCCCTTCGAGCCTAAAGCTCTCCAAATGAGCCCAGCTAATTCCTGCCTCAGCATCCTTTTGCCCCTGCGAGATAAACCTTTCCCGCATAACACTGTCTGGACTGGAGTCTTATAAAACCAACCACTATCAAAAAATCCAAATCCCTGCCTGTAGCACCAGTCTTGAAGCCAACCAGTTAGAGACTGAATTTTCCTATTCCATCCCACATCGTCACTTGAAGATGGAAGGAGTGAAGAGAAGATCACTTGAGCCCCTGAGTCTTTCACCATCCTTCCCAAGACCTTGAAATCGTTCTTCATTCCCCTCAGACTACGAGAAGCAGCTTCCTCCCCATCTGTCTGGAAGACCAGCAGCGGGTAGTAGTCTGTCGGGTGCAACAGTTTGGGGAGCTCTCTAGCGATATCCTTGATCCGGGCTCCAGGTAGACTACAAACTTCCCTAAGATGAGGGTCAACTCTGCATATTGGGCCCTCTGTTCCTTTCAGAAGGGAATTTCCTATTACAGTCACCCTTCTCTCTTTCTTATCAGAGGCAGTCTTAAGTTGTGAAATCAACCGCCTCTTCCTATGTGATCTTGTAGGCAGGCTTGGCACCACCTCCTCACCTACCTCTTCTTCAAGATTCAGGG
Organism: Columba livia; assembly: GCF_036013475.1. Classification (NCBI taxonomy): domain Eukaryota; kingdom Metazoa; phylum Chordata; class Aves; order Columbiformes; family Columbidae; genus Columba; species Columba livia. Next base: position 12,260,286 of record NC_088641.1, on the reverse strand, counting down.
CCTCAAACTTATTATGGAGGGGGATCTGGGGAGGCAAAGCAGGCAGGGAAGGGGGCTGCCCGTGACGGCGAACCGGAATACACTTCCAACCCTCGTCGTCTTTTAGGTCCCCTACCTCTGCCCCACAGCGACAAGGGTGGGGCCGTCTCAGGACTTCCGCCTCTGTCCAAGAGGGCAGGAGGTCCATCTCCTTTTGGGGGGTACCTCCCTGGGACCTTTCCGACTGGCACGTCAGGGTGTTACTCCACCAGTCGATCTCCCTTTCACACTCCCTGATGGTCCTCAGCGTCTCAACCTCCTCCTTAAGTTTCACAACCATGTCGAGCAGGTCTTGCACCTGCTCACACCTCACACAGGTGGAGTGCTGGCCTCCCTCCCCCGGCAGCAGCAGGCTCTGGCACTCCCTGCAGCCGGAGGCCTGAACAGCCACTGTTCGGGACGGAACCTCAGTCTGCGTTGCCACAGTCTATTTGAGACAAGCTCTCCTTCTGGAGGTGACCATGGTCTTCCGCAGTCTGTGATGCTGGCAATAAGTTAGAGGGGCTGACAAGCAACAAGTGCTCTCTGCACCCTGCTGCACAAAGTACCACACCCGCTGCTGCAGCACAGTGCGGGTGGGACTCACCAGCTGCACAAGCTGGTTGCTCCTCTCTGCACCTGATGGGCAGCGACTAGTCACTGCCCTCCCAAAGGCTTTTTCAAGGCAAGGGGAGGGGGTGTGGTTGCCGTCACCATGGGCACGCCCCCCACCACATCAGCCGCTCTCTCGCAATGGCTGCCGGGGCTGCGGGGATCGGGACCCACCGGGAATCACACTCTCCCTGTACGTTTCCCTCTGAGCTTCCTAATCTCGGCTGAACCTCGTGGTCGGCTGAACCTCGCCAGCTCTGGCTATCACTGGGCTGGCTCCAATCAGCTGCCCACACGTAAATGAAATGGTGTTCTAGTTTTGTTAAAAACAAGTTTCTCTTTTAGTGAATTTTCCTGTCAGCTCAAGTCTCCTTACTAACTGCACTTTTCTGAAAGCTAGATACATGTTTTGCTAGACATAGCAATGGAATGCAAGGTTGCAGATAAAGATGCACATCTCACGAGAGGGGCAAGGAGGAAATGCGAACTGGACAGGTGACTAAAACTGACCAACTAAGTATTCCATCCCATTTACGTGATACATCATATAAAAGTGGGAGATCACGAGGATCTTGTCCCTTCTCCCTATGGCCGACATTAGGAGAGGACCTTGCGAGTCGTCCGTGCAAACTAAGGCCTAGTGACAGTCTTCAATGCATCCACTCCCCCTCCAGAGGATGTCACAGGACTGATCGACCTGTGGAGCAGTGATATCTTTCTCTCTCTCTCTCTCTGATATCTTAGTCTAATATATGTACTTCATTTTTCTTTTCTTTCTTCTTGAACATATAAGGGTAATATCATTGTAAGTTTTGTTGCTAAAGTCTTGTTAAGTTTTGCATTATAGTTACTAATTGTTGCCAATCCACCGTTTTTAGAAGGGGTTTTGCTGTCAATGTATTGATAAGTTTTGTGGTATAATAATATACTTTTGCCAAGTAACTAATCAGTGTAATTTGTATTCCACCAAGTGCTTTTAGTAAATTCATAGCTGAATTGGACCTCTCGAGTGATTGTCTGTCATTCACTTCTCATTACTGTGCAGAAATACCAAGAGTTAACTCACACCTTATCTCACCTGGTGAGACAGGGCGCATATTGCATTCAGAGTTAACTCATCCCTAATCCCACTTGGTGGGATGGGACACCTAGCCAGGGCAAAAATGCCCCAGAGATTCTCTTTGGTTCCAGGACAAATGCCCTTTCTGTATTACAAAGCAGCCCCCAATGAAAAGATACAATACTACGATTTTACTAGCTCCTATGCTTTCATCAACAAAACAAAACAATACCCTCTTGGGCAATCCAGCAGGCCATTTCTGTCTCATAAAAGTACATTCTCCTTGTGGGATCTTTTTTCCTTGTGCTTCCCATAAGAACAAAGAAATTGTTTCTCTTGTGCTGTACTTCTGCTGAAACCTGCTGGGCCCACTGCACCAAGAGTGAAGAAGACGAAGCCCTTGTAGGTGTGGGACTACGGTAGGTCCGTGGATTCCCTGATGGAGGGTGCGGGAACAGAAATTAGCCTTGAAGATATTAAGGCCTACCCGTGAGAAAGATGGGAGTATCCAGAGATGTTAAGGATGTACCCGTGAGAGAGAAGGGAGTAAAAGAGTAACATTGATGATAGCAAAAATAGCCAATGAGATGTTACTGCTGTAACTTGTAACCATTAGTGAAGAGACACATGAATTGATAAAATTGTATAAAAATGCACTTGTGGCAATAAATGGCATCTACTACTTTCATCCTGGAAGAACTTGATCTATGTGTTTGTCCGCCTCATCCACAACATATGGTGACCCCAACGTGATCCTGTATGAGGAGGATCTCACATGAAGAAGAGACAGCAGTGAAGCTGTGACAGCTGTAGACGAGCTGTGGAGATGGAGCCCGGTACAGCTGACAGAGCAGCAGGCGGGAGCTGCTGAAGATCCGGATCCTTGAAAACACACCACGCCAAGAGCTGGTGAGCTACAGGGGATGGGGGGGCTGGAACTTATCTAAAGAAGAGGGTATTATATTATCTACATGGAAATTGCTTCTGAAGAAGCAAGGTATTAGCCTTCTGGAATTGACTTTACGAAGGACTATGTTACTATGGGGCAAAGCACTAAGTATTGCCTCTCTTAAAATCAAGCAGCTTGTCAGGAATGTGAGTTAATTGTTTTACTGGCTGTTGTTTGCGAGGGCGAAAACTCATGGACTCCACACAATTCAATATAAATTCAAGTGAAGCCATTTATTACAGAAACAAGCCTCCTTATATATGCAGTTATTTCCTGATCACGCGTCCACGCTCCAAGCATGCATTAGCTGATTGGATATTGTCTATGTTCACGAGCTGTCCACGTGCCCAAGTCTCACTGCTAATAGATCTGTTGATTGACATCATATTGAGGCCCTGTTATTGTAGAACTGCCTCACTCTCACAGCAGGTAGTTTTTTCAGCTTTCTGAAGCAGCCTTGAAATTCCTTTGGGCCTGGCTAGTTCAGTAATAAATCTCCATCTAGCAGAATCCCATCCACACATTAACTTCAAGAAAATCCCTCAAATCTCCCACAATTCCCCCTTTTTGATTTTGAACCAGCCAGGCCTTGTTTACAATGTGCTGAATCATCTTTGATATACACTGCAGCATACAACATATGATTAACAACAATGATTACAGTTACATATAATGTAGCTAAGCCTTACATAATAAGATCAAACAACTGTTCACCTATTCCCAAGCTTTTAAGCCATTTGTCAAACCCTAATTCTACTATGACAATCTTACTAACGTGCTGTTTTATTTTGTCTAAAGTACTATGAATAGATTCAGAAGGATCAGACAAGTTAATACATCTTTCTCTTAAATTCATCACAACCATGTCCTTACGATAACAACAAAAATCTACAGCAACACGATTTTGAAGTGTAACATGCCTAATACCATCAACATCTACTGTTAATTCAGTTAGTATCTCAGAAGTTAGATTAGCCTGTTTAAAACACCAATAGCTTAACTTTGATATGTCTCCTAAAGCTTTACCAGCTGCTAGACTAGGGAGAAGGAGTGCAGTAGATACTATGGTAGGAATGTCTCATAATTTTACCTCATTTTTGCATTGACTATCTAAGTGTAATATCGCCCTTTTGGCTCTCCTGCTGTTTGTTCAAAGTGTCATTCTCCACAGAAGGTACACCACCTGCTTGCTAATAGGCTTCTGGACCACCAGGTCTGTGAGCATCCATAACATTGAATTAGGATCCATGGTTTACATCTGAAACAGTCCTCACAAGTTATCTCCCTCCTGTCCATCTGCATCCGTTAAATCTTTGTTGTCTTTATTCAGCCATGGCTTGACCCATTTCGCAGGAATCCACTTCGATCCTTGGCCTGTAATGACACAAGCACAACCTTTTTCCCCAGGTTATCAATTGATGTGGCCTTTTCCATTTACCATTAAGTACTGATTTGACCATAAATAATGTAGGTTCTTTCCGATTAAGCATGTTATTGGGTCATACTTGCAAAGTGTTTCATCACAGGGCAAATTTGGGCTGCACCACTTAGATATAAGTGATTCATCACATACAATGCTTTTGACAATTGGTTTTGTGGTGTTTTCCCTACTTCTCCCCCTTTTTTGAATAAAAAAAAAAATAATAATTACAGTTCAGAATCAGATACATGCGTTGGACCTTGACTACATACTCAGAATCACAAATCAAATTTAGAGGTTCCTCCTTAAAAAGCTCTAAGTAATGTAAAGCTGCACCAAGTTCTGCTAATTGGGTTGAACCTTCAATAATTTTTACAGAATGATGGTGTTATCTTCACACCAGACCACTACAGCTTTATGAGACTTCCCAGAACCACCAACAAAACCTGTGCAAGTATGTAGGATCAGAACAAATACAAGTATGGTCTGTGACCTGATGTTAAAGGCTTGCAGGTTCTGCATCAATTTAGATTTAGGCGTGCCAAAAGCTATGCTGTTAAGAAAATCAGCTAGCGCAATTTGCAAGGACAGAGATTGTGAAGAAAAAGATCAAAATTAAATTTCACAACTGGTACATATATAACAAAAGGATCATGTCCTATTAAGACTTAAATTAGTTCCCTGCATTTCTTGATCAGAGTAACAATCAGTATATCAGTCTGTTAGCAATCTCATCATACTGTCCCACAATAGCCACAGGTTGTTTCTATGTTGTAGCTACAAATAGACAAATCTGCAAGTCTGACTGAATGCAGTCAGCCTGTAAGGTTGTCATAAAATTATTCCTCAAAGTTTCTAACTCCATTTTGGCTGTCATATTTATTGGATATTGTTTTCCCTTACTGGATCAAAGTCCTGTTTTCAGTTCTATCAGTGTAGCGTTTGCTTTATCAAAACATTGGCTGTTAATACTAGTGGAAATACAGCATTCAAAATTTCCTTGGAGATTTCTCACTTGCAGCAAGCAGATCTGCACCATCCAAGAAGCCTCTTGTAGGACATGCAACTAAACAGAAGTCTCAGAAAACGTTATTTCAGCTTACAATTTACTTAACAAATCTTGACCTAAGACAGGTATAGGACTTTCTGGCAAATACAAGAATTCATGTATTAAAACTTTGTTCTGAATTTGGCATTCCATTGGTCTCAAAAAATGGCCTTTCTTTCATTCTCTCCCATGACCTCAAAAACTAGCATGGTGAATTTACTAAGAAGTCTCTTAAAACTAGTTACCACAGAATAAGTCTATTAAAAAAAAAAAATTATTTTAATTTCCCAGCTTCATTAGAACTATGGATCCACTGGCAATGCCTTTAAATTTCAACCCTCAGACTCCTTCGTGCAGTATTACAGTTCTCTAGCAGTAACATTGCTGGGGGGGAATAAAACCTCCCTCTCGCCCCCATCTGAGATGGCAAGACCTCCAGCACAGCATGAAAAGAAATCAGTTTGAACTCCACATCAAATGAACCTGGCTCCACTCCACACCCAAATTAGTACCATTCTGACCCAGAGCAACACTGAGCACTCTGACCCCCTACAGATGACCAGTGTGAAAAGACTGACTTCAGCAAGGTGGTAAAATGATGAGCTCTCTCCACAGATGAGGAGCAGGTTGAGAATGTATGGGTGAGAATTAAGGGGCAGGCTGGCAGGGGAGACACTGTTGTGGGTGTCTATTACAGACCACCAGATCAGGGTGAGGAAGTTGATGAGGCCTTCTACAGACAGCTGGGAGCAGCCTCGCAATTACAGGCCCTGGTTGTAGTGGGGGATTTTAACTTACCTGATGTTTGTTGGAAGGACTACTCAGCTAGCCGCAGTCTAGGAAGTTCCTCCAGTGCCTTGATGATAACTTTCTGATGCAATGGGTGGAGGAGCTGACTAGAAGAGGTGCATTGCTGGACCTCATCTGCACTAACAAGGAGGGTCTGGCTGAAGCAGTAAAGGTTGAGGGCTGCCTTGGTTGCAGCAACCATGAGATGGTGGAGATCAGGATCTCATGTGGCAGAAGCAGCATAGCAAGCAGAATTGCAATGCTGGATTTCAGCAAGGCAAACTTTGGCCTTTTCAGGCAATTGCTAAGGGAAATCCCATGGGCAAGGCTGATTGAAGGTAAAGGGGCCCAAGATAGTTGGTTAGTGTTCAGGGACTGGGCACAAGATCAGAGCATCCCAACACATAGGAAGTCAAGGAAGGGAGCCAGGAAACCTGCATGGTTAAACATGGAACTGCTGGGTAAGCTCAAGTGGAAGAGTTTATAGATCATGGAAGGAGGGGCTGGCCACTTGGGGAGAATATAAGGCTGTTGTCAGAGGGTGTAAGGAGGCACCTAGGAAAGCTAAGGCCTCCTTAGAATTACAACGGGCGAGAGGGGTCAAGGACAACAGAAAGAGCTTTTTCAAATACGTAGCAGATAAAACTAACACCAGAGGCAATGTAGGCCCACTGATGAATGAGGTGGGTGCCCTGGTGACAGAAGACATAGAGAAGGCAGAGTTACTGAATGCCTTCTTTGTCTCTGTCTACTCTGCCAGAAGCTGTCCTGAGGAGCCCCGTACAGCTGAGACCCCAGAGGAAGGCAGGACAATGGAGGAGTTTGCCTCGGTTGATGAGGACTGGGTTAGGGAGCAGTTAGGCAATATGGACATCCATAAATCCATGGGTCCAGATGGGATGCATGCGTGAGTGCTGAGGGAGCTGGCTGAGGTCATTGCTGGACCACTCTCCATCATCTTTGCCAAGTCTTGGGAAATGGGAAAGGTGCCTGAGGACTGGAGGAAAGCAAATGTCACTCTAGTCTTTTATGAGGACATAACAAAGTGGATGGATGATGGCAGAGCAGTGGACGTGGTCTACCTTGACTTGAGTAAGGCATTTGACACAGTCTCCCACAGCATCCTCATATCTAAATCTGGATGACCGGGTAGTGACGTGGACTGCGAACTGGCTGAAGGGATGAAGCCAGAGAGTCATGGTCAATGGGGCGGAGTCTAGTTGGAGGCCTGTATCTAGTGGAGTGCCTCAAGGGTCAGTACTGGGGCCTGTATTATTCAGTATATTTATCAATGATTTGGATGAGGGAATAGAGTGTACTATCAGCAAGTTTGCTGATGACACAAAACTAGGAGGAGTTGCTGATACGCCAGAAGGCTGTGCCGCCATCCAGCGAGACCTGGACAGGCTGGAGAGTTGGGCAAGGAAAAATTTAATGAAATATAATAAGGGAAAATGTAGAGTCTTACATCTGGGTAGGAACAACCCCAGGTTCCAGTATAAGTTGGGGAATGACATATTAGAGAGCAGTGTAGTAGAAAGGGACCTGGGGATCCTGGTAGACAGCAGGATGACCATGAGCCAGCACTGTGCCCTTGTGGCCAAGAAGGCCAATGGCATCCTGGGGTGTATTACAAGGGGGGTGGTTAGTGGATCGAGAGAGGTTCTCCTTCCCCTCTACTCTGCCCTGGTGAGACCACATCTGGAATATTGTGTCCAGTATTGGGCTCCTCGGTTCAAGGACAGGGAACTGCTGGAGAGAGTCCTGCATAGGGCAACAAAGATGATTAAGGGAGTGGAGCATCTCCCTTATGAGGAAAGGCTGAGGGAGCTGGGTCTCTTTAGCTTGGAGGAGACTGAGGGGTGACCTCATTAATGTTTACAGATATATAAAGGGTGAGTGTCATGAGGATGGAGCCAGGCTCTTCTCGGTGACAACCAATAGTAGGACAAGGGGTAATGGGTTCAAACTGGAACACAAAAGGTTCCACTTAAATTTGAGAAGAAACTTCTTCTCAGTTCGGGTGACAGAACACTGGAACAGGCTGCCCAGGGAGGTTGTGGAGTCTCCTTCTCAGGAGACATTCAAGACCTGCCTGGACGCCTTCTTGTGTAACCTCATTTAGGTGTTCCTGCTCCAGCAGAGGGATTGGACTAGATGATCTTTCGAGGTCCCTTCCAATCCCTAACATTCTGTGATTCTGTCATTCTCTGACTAAAACCATGGACTTGGGCAGGGCCAACTTTGGCCTCTTCAAGGTCCTGCTTGGAAGAATCCCGTAGGATCGGGCTCTGGAAGGGGAAGCCCAAGAGAGCTGGATAATATTCGAACATCGCTTCCTCCAAGCCCAAGACCAATGCATCCCTAAGAGGAAGAAATCAAGTAAAGGGAGTAAGTAGCCAGCATGGATGAATAAGTAACTATGGTCAAAACTCAGGTGGAAGAAGGATATTTATGATGTGTGGAAAAAGGGACAGACCACCTGGTAGGAATACAAGGAGGCTGTTAGGGTATGCAGGGATGCAGTGAGGAAGGGTAAGCTCCACTTGGAAGCAAATCCGGCCAGGGAGGTCAAAGGCAAGAAAGGCTTCTTCAAGTATATCAGCAGCAAAAGGAAGGTTAGGGAAAATGTAGGTCAACTGCTGAATGAGGAGGGTGCCTTGGTGACAGATGACACAGAGAAGGCAGTTACTAAATGCCTTCTTCGCTTCTGTCTTTACTGCTAAAACTGGACCTCAGGTATTCCAGACCCTAGAGACAGAAGAGGGAGTTGGGCAAAAGGAAGAACAGGTTAGAGATCAGTTATACAAACTGGACATTCACAAATCCATGGGCCTTGATGGGATGCACCCACGAGTGCTGAGAGAGTTGGCAGATGTTATTGCAAAGCCACTGTCCATCATCTTTGAAAGGTCTTGGAGAACAGGAGAGGTGCCTGAGGGCTGGAAGAAAGCCACTGTCACTCTAGTCTTCAAAAAGGTCAAGAAGAATGACCCAGGAAACTACAGGCTAGTCAGCCTCACCTCCATCCCTGGAAGGGTGATGGAGCAACTTATTCTGGACATCATCTCCAAGCATGTGGAGGAAAAGAAGGTTATCAGGAATAGTCAGCATGGGTTCACCGAAGGGAAATCATGTTTGACCAACCTGATAGCCTTCTATGATGGTATGACTGTCTGGGTAGACAAGAGAAGAGCAGTGATGTTGTCTACCTTGACTTCAGCAAGGCTTTTGACACCGTCCCTCACAACCTCCTCATAGGCAAGCTCAGGAAGTGTGGGCTGGATGAAGGCATGGTGAGATGGTTCATGAACTGGCTGGATGGCAGAGCTCAGAGGGTTGTGATCAATGGTGAAGAGTCTGGTTGGAGGCCTGTAGTTAGTGGGGTTCCCCAGGGGTCAGTGTTAGAGCCTGTCCCATTCAACGTGTTCATCAATAACCGGGATGAAGAGACTGAGTGCACCCTCAGCAAGTTTGCTGATGATACCAAACTGGGAGGAAGGGCTGACACACCAGAAGGCTGTGCTGCCATTCAGCGAGACCTGGACAGGCTAGAGGACTGGGCAGAGAAGAACCTGATGAAATTCAACAAGGGCAAGTGTAGGGTCCTGCACCTGGGGAGGAACAACCCCAGGTACCAGTACAGGTTAGGGGCAGACCTGCTGGAAAGCAGCGCTGCAGAGAAGGACTTGGGAGTTCTGGTCAACCGCAGGTTGACTATGAGTTAACAATGTGCCCTTGTGGCCAAGAAGGCAAATGGTATCCTGGGGTGCATTAAGAAGAGTGTGACCAGCAGGTTGAGGGAGGTTATCCTCTCCCTCTACTCTGGCCTGGTGAGGTTGCATCTGGAGTACTGCATCCAGTTCTTGGCTCCCCAGTTTAAGAGGGACAAGGAATTACTGAAGGCAGTCCAGCGGTGGGCTACAAAGATGATTAGGGGCCTAGAGCACCTTTCTTATGAGGAGAGACTGAGAGAGCTGGGACTGTTCAGCCTGAAGAAGGGAAGGCTGAGAGGCAATCAATGTTTATAAATGTCTCAAGGGTGGATATCAAGAGGATGGGACCAAACTCCTTTCAGTGGTGCTGAATGATAGGATGAGGGGCAACAGGTACAGACTGAAGCATAGGAGGTTCCATCTGAATATGAGGAGAAACTTGTTTACCTTTGAGAGTGACAGAGCACTGGAACAGGCTGCCTAGAGAGGTTGTGGAGTCTCCTTCTCTGGAGACATTCAAAACTCACCTAGACACATTCCTGTGCAATCTACTCTAGGTGTACCTGCTTTAGCAGGTGGGTTGGACTAGATGATCTCCAGAGGTCCCTTCCAACCCCAACCATTCTCTGACTCTGTGATTACTCACCAAGTATATCCAGACCCTTGAGCGAAAACAATTCCACAAATGGGTTTGCCTTTGTCCAAAGCAGGAATAACCCAGACAGATTTTCCTAACATGTTCCTTCCATGCACCACTGGGACTTTATCCCCTTCTACTGTATGTAAAAGCTCTGACTGAGCAGGGCCAGCTCAATCAATTGCCTGGAATTAACTAACCAGGTGGCTCATGTCAAATGCTCATCCCAGTTTTTAAAGGTTCCACCTCCCATTGCCTTCAGGGTAGTTTTTAACAAGCCATTATATGGCTCAGTCTTCCCAGAGGCTGGTGCATGATAGGGCATATGATATACCACTTCAATGCCATGCTCTTTGGCCCAGTTGTTTATGAGACTGTTATTTTAAAATGAGTCCTATCGTCTGACTCCATTATTTCTGGAGTGCTGTGTCACCACAGGACCCTAACCATTCTGTGATTCTGTAAACTGTGTTTATCTCAGTCCACAAGTTTCTCCCTTCCCTTCTGATTCTCTCCTATATTTGCGGTGAGGAGGGAAGTGAGTGAACGTCTATTGTGGTTGTGATTGCGAGCTCAGGTTAAATTGCAACACAGGCTCAGAGTATATGGTCATTCAAATCTCAACCGTTGGATGAGGCCTCATCTCCAATAGCAACCTTTGTGTTGCAGCTACTGAGAGACTTGCATCAGAGGCAAAGCCATCTGGTTAATATCAACAAGGACATAGAGCAGAAATAATCTTCTGATCAGTTAAGTCTCCTCATTTTGAGGATCTAATTTTTAATATCTGTATTACAAGTTTCTCATTGAAACAGTGTTCAGCAGAGGCCTTCATTTCCAGGCAGCTGTGACAGTTTACAATTACTAAGTCACTTTCAATCATTTATCAGTAGTCCTGGCTAACAGGTGAGGTCCCAGTTCACTGGAGGTTAGCAAATGAGATGCCCATCTACAAGAAGGGCTGGAAGGAGGATCCAGGGAACTACAGTCCTGTCAGTCTGATTTTGGTGCTGGGGAAGGTTATGGATCATCTTGAGTGCTATGAAGTAGCATGTACAGGACAATCAGGCAAACAGGCCCAGTAAGCATGGGTTTATGAAAGGCAGGTCCTGCTTGACTAACCTGATCTTCTATGACAAGGTGACATGCTTAGTGGATGAGGAAAAGGATGTGGATATTGTCTACCAGGACTTGAGTAAAGCCTTTGTCACTGTTTCCCGCAGCATTCTCCTGGAGAAGCTGGCTGCTCATGGCTTGGATGGGTGTATTCCTTGCTGGGTAAAAAACTGGATGGATGGCCAGGCCCAAAGAGTCATGGTGAATGGAGTTAAATCCAGTTGGTGGCTGGTCACAAGTAGTGTTCCCCAGGGCTCAGTGTTGGGGACAGATCTTTAATATCTTTATCAGTGTTCTGGATGAGGGGATCAAGTGCACCCTTAGTAAGTTTGCAGATGACACCAAGTTGGGTGGAAGTGTTGATCTCCTCAAAGGTAGGAAGGGTCTACAGAGGGATCTGGACAGGCTGGATCAGTTGGCTGAGGCCATCTGTATGAGATTCAACAAGGCTAAGCACCGGGTCCTGCACTTGTGTCACAACAACCCCATGCAATGCTATAGGCTTGGGGAAGCATGGCTGGAAAAGAAAGCTGCCTGGCAGAAAAGGACCTGGGGTTGTTGGTCAACAGCTGGATAAATATGAGCCAGCAGTGTGCCCAGGTGGCCAAGAAGGCCAAGAGCATCCTGGCTTGTATCAGAAATAGTGTAGCCAGCAGGACTAGGGAAGTGATCATCCCTCTGTACTCGACACTGGTGGGGCCGCACCTTGAATACTGTGTTCCATTTTGGGCCCCTCATCATAAAAAAGACATTGAGGTACTAGAGAGAGTGCAGAGGAGGGTGATGAAGCTGCTGAGGGGCCTGGAGCACAAGTCTTGTGAGGAGTGGTTGAGGGAGCTGGGGCTGTTTGGCCTAGAGAAAAGGAGGCTGAGGGGAGACCTTATTGCTGTCTACAACTACCTGAAAGGAGGTTGTAGCATGGAGGGTGTTGATCTCTTCTTCTAAGTAGCACAAGGGGAAATGGCCTCAAGTTGCACCATGGGAGGTTTAGATTGTATATTAGGAAAAAATTCTTCATGGAAAGGGTTGTCAGGCATTGGAACAGGTGGCCCAGGGAAGTGGTGGAGTCACCATCCCTAAAGGTGTTTAAAAGACTGTAGACGTAGTGCTTAGGGACAAGGTTTAGTGGTGGACTTGGTAGTGTTAGGTTAATGCTTGGACTTGATGGTCTTTTCCAACCTAAATAAATCTATGATTTTATGATTATCACCTTATGGCCACTCAGTTTTCAGGCAGAAGGAAGAAAAAAACTAAACAATCCTCTCCATTCACATTTTGGATGAGAATTCATTTGATTTTCTCTATACTTGTTCATAGTAATATGAGAACATTTGCTTTTAAATAGTTTCTTTCATCCATTTTTGTTTAACAGCAATTATGGTGTTCTTTTGTGACCTCAAATATTACATTTATGACTTGCAGCCAGCTATGCAATCTACTGCCAACAACAGTGGGATTCAGCTGCAACAGGGATCCGATATGGTTAGACAGAGACAGGTTAGCCCTTCAGAACTACTGGAAGAAAAAAGAATGTTTAAAAGAATCAAGAAACACAGTCCCTAAACCAGAATATGGCCACACTCACTACCTTTATTTTTCAAGCCACTGTCAGATACTGACCATTAATTTGATGCTTCATACTGAAAGCTCTCAAAACAAAACACTCCGGCAGTGGACAGTTGTAATCTTATTTCTTCCCAGATCAGCTAGAGACTTTCACATTTGTATTGGGTATAAGTGGCAAGGTTTTGGTAGTTGAGAGGGGAGGCTTCAGGGGGCACTTCTGTGGGAGGAGAGCAAGGGCTGCCCTGTTCTAGACAGAACTGATACCACCTGGCTTGGCAACTGATCCACTGCAGGCCAAAGCTGAGCTAATCAGTGAAGTCTGTGGCATCAGTGTGAAAACCTATTTAAGAAAGTGTAGAAAATGCTAGACAGGCAGAGGAGGAGGGAACAAAAAGGACTTAGAAATAACAGAGGGAACACCACAGTCAGAGGAGGAAGAAGAGGAGGTGTTCTGTGGCAGAACAGATATTCCCTATAGGCCATGGAGAACCCATGTCAGAGCAGAGTAAAGAGAAGGGCAGAGACAAACAACTGTATAATGACCGTAACCATTTGCCCCGCTTTGTGCCACTCATTGCCTCACTGAAGGGACTGAGTGTAATTTGCAGCGATAACAAGGGAAGAGGAGCAGAGTCTGGAGGGAAGCAGTGCAGATGAGCCTGGGAAAGTGGGGAGGAAAGGTGTTTTTAATATGCATTTAAATGTTTGTCGTATTGCTTCCCAGTACTCAAATCAATAATTATATATATATATATATATATAATGTTGGCAATAAATTAATTTTCCCAAGTTTAGTCTGTTTTGCACATGAATGGTAATTAGTAAGTTATATCCCTGTCTTTATCTCTGCCTACAAGCTTTCTTGTTCATGTTCTTCCTATTCTCTCTCCTGTCCTGCTGGAATGGGGGAGAGTGAGTGAGCGGTTGGGTAAGAGTTTGGCTGCCAGTCAGGGCCAACCTACCACAACATGAAATGGCATGATGAATGTCTGTTAATTGTTTATCCATGATCTCCTTAGACCTGAACTTTCCTACATTAAAAAACAAAGGCAAAAGAACTTTATTGTAATTACATATTTAGACAATTGATATATCTTTCTGGGAATAATGCTATCTCCAGGTATCCTGGTTTTGTTAAAAACAAGACCAGTTCTCTTTTAGTAAATTTTCCTTTCGGCTAAGTTCTTCTAAGTAACTGCACTTTTCCAAAATTGGCTGCATGTTTTTCAGACACTGTTCGCTCTGGAGTAGCAATGGTATGCAGAAGAGGCCTAGGTTTATACTTATTGCTATGGCAATCAAGGTCGCTGATAAATTTAGTACATCACATAAGTGAGAGGGGTATACTTGCAAGGAGGGGTGGACAGAACAGGTGACCAAAATTGACCAACTAAGTATTCCATCCCATACACATCATACACCATATAAAAGTGGGAGATCACGAGGGTCTCGCTTTCTTAATCCATGGCTGGCATCTGAAGAGAACCCTGCCTGTTCTGCCTGTGATCCTAGGCCTAGTTCCAGGCTGTGCATCCCTGAATCCAGTTCTGGTTTACTGCTGAGTTGAGCCCAGGACTTCCAGGTGCCTGCTGCTGGAGCAATGCTAGCTCCGCCATGGGCCACCACTGTGCTACTCTGGGAAATTCAATATTGGTTTTACATATTTTGCACAATTTCTCTCTTAGTAAAGCATTTTTAACTTTCCAGCTTGTTTCTCTCCCTTTTCTTCCTATTCCCTTTCCTTAGGTTGGGGGGGGTGAACATAGAGCATCTGCCACAGTTTATTGTCACCCTGAAATAAATGGTGACACCAGGAGGCTTGCAGTAATCATTTAATACATACAGAATAGTGCACAATGACTAACACTTTATAATTGTTTTGGGTTGATGTTGGCTGTCTGTCTACTCAACTGCTCTCTCACTCTCCCTACTCAACAAGATGGGGAGAAAATAAAATGGAAAAGCTCATGGGTTGAGATAAAGATCACTTAATAATTACCATTCATGTGCAAAACAGACTCAACTTGGAGAAAAATAATTTAATTTATTGACAATTGAAATAGAGTTGAATGGTAAGACACAAAGACGACAGCACCCACCCCCCCCCCCCCATGCCTATAAAAAGCAGCACAGCAAGTGCTAGTGACCAGTAGCACTGCTACTAGAGTGGGCAAACAGCGTGGCATGGTAAACAAGGTGTGTCAGTTCACACAGCAGGAAGAGCATCACCACCCTACCAGCTCAAGAGGTGAATTCAATACCACTATACTACTGTCTTCACTTTTGGTCCCCGCTATACAAAAAAGATGTGGACAGGCTGGAGAGGGTCCAGAGAAGGGCCACAAAGATGATCAAAGGACTGGGAAGCCTACCATATGAGGAAAGGCTGAGAGAACTGGGCTTGTTCAGCCTTGAGAAAAGAAGGCTTAGGGGAAACCTTATCACCATGTTCCAGTATCTAAAGGGTGGCTACAAAGAACACTGTGACTCCCCTTTCAAAAGGAGTCAATTGGAAATGACAAGGGGTAATGACTGCAAGTTACTCCTGGGGAGATTCCGATTGGAAACAAGAGGGAAATTTTTCATGATGAAAACATTCAGACATATAAATAATCTCCCCATGGAAGTGGTGCACTCCCCAACATTAGACACATTTAAGATTCAGCTGGACAGGGCGCTGGTCCATCTTGTTTAGACTGTGCTTTTGCCAAAAAAGGTTAGATCAGATGATCCTTGAGGTCCCTTCCAACCTGGTATTCTATTAATCTATGACTCTGTGATTCAGCTGGCAGTCATCTCCCTCTCAGAAGAAGCTTAGCTATAGTATCCATGAGGCAGAAAGCTATGATGTCCTCTGCACTCACCAGAGTAGATGTGGCAAACCAGATAGAGTTCCCACAAAAACATGCAGCAATCCAGGTCTCAGGCTGCAGGGAGTGCCAGAACCTTTCACTAGTAACTGATGGCAGTAATGAGAACAGCTCTGTAAGGTGTGACCAGGTGGATGATTGTTAAGGAGCATCAGGGTGTCTGAGAAAGGTGTAGACTGGTGGAACCATGCTCTGCTCTCCCTGAGACAGAAAGAGGAACAGCCACCAGACAAAAAAAAAGAAAAAAAGTCAAGGGTGTTGGAGTGAATAAAGGACTCTGATTCAATGTGAATCATGCTAGAGCCATTTATTACAGAAACAAGCCTCCTTATATATGCAACTATTCTCTGATCATGCGTCCACGCTCCAACCATGCATTCACCGATTGGATATCATCCATGTTCACGAGCTGTCCACGCGCTGAAGTCCCACCACTGATAGGTCCAGCGATCCATGCCACGCTGAGGCCCTGTTATTGCAGAGTTGCTTCTCTCCCACGGCAGGTCCTGTTCCCTGCCTTGAAATTCCTGGCTGGTTCAGTAAGAAGTCTCCATCTAACAGCAACCCCTCCACACTTCCCCCTTTTTGGTCTTGAACCAGCCAGGCCCCATTTACAGTGCGCTGAATCATCTTTGAAATACACTGCAATATACAGCACATGATTAACACAATAATTACAGTTACATATAATGCAATTAAGCCTTATTTAATAAGATCAAACAACTACCCGCTTATTCCAAAACTTATAAGCTATATGTCAAACCTTAACTTTACTACGGCAATCTTATTAATGTACGGTTCTAGTTTGTCTAAAGCACTTATTAATAGATTCAGAATAATCAAATAAGTTAATACAGCACAACCATAATCCTAATGTTAAAAGTAGAACATTTATAACTGCGTGATTTTGTAGAGTAACATGTCTAATACCATCAACATCTATTATTAGTATTTCAAGAGTTAAATTAACCTATTTAAATTAACAATAGCTTAACTTTGATATGTCTCCTAAAGCTTTACCAGCTGCTAGATCAGGGAGAAAGAGTGCAGTAGGTACTATGGTAGGAATGTCTCATGATTTTACCTCATCTTTGCATTGACTATCTAAGAGTAATATCACCCTTTTGGCTCTCCTGTTGTTTGTTCAAATTGCCATTCTCCACAGAAGGTACACCACCTGCTTGCTAATAGGCTTCTAGACCACCAGGTCTGTGAGCATCTATAACACTGAATTAGGATCCATGGTTTACATCTGAAACAGTGCTCACAACTTATCTTCCTCCTGTCCCTCTGCATTCATTGAATCTTTGTTGTTTTATTCAGCCATGGCTTGACCCATTTCGCGGGAATCCACTTTGATCCTTGGCCTGTAATGACACAAACATAACCTTTTCCCCAGGTTATCAATTCATGTGACCTTTTCCATTGACCATTAAGTACTGATTTGACCATAACTAATGTAGGTTCTTTATGATTTAGCAGGGTTTTGGGTCATACTTGCAAAGTATTTAATCACATACAATACTTTTGACAATTGGTTTTGTGGTGTTTCCCCTACTTCCCCCCCCTTTTTTTTCATAAAAACAAATAAAAAAACAAACAAACAAAATTCGGAATCAGATACGTGCGTTGGATCTTGACTACATACTCAAAATCACAAATCAAATGTAGAGGTTCCTCCTCAAAAAGCTTTAAGCAATGTAGAGCTGCACCAAGTTCTGCTAATTGGGTTGAACCTTCAATAACTTTTACAGAATGATGCCAATTGTTATCTTCACACCAAACCACTTCAGCTTTATGAGACTTCCCAGAACCATCAACAAAAACTTTGCAAGTATTTAGGATCAGACCAAATACAAGTACGGTCTGTGACCTGATGTTAAAGGCTTGCAGGTTCTACAGAAATTTACATTTAGGCTTGCCAAAAGCTGTGCTGTTAAGAAAACCAGCTAGTGCAATTTACAAGGACATAGATTACAAACAAAAAATCAGAATTAAATTCCACAAATGGTACATATATGACAAAAGGATCATGGCCTATTAAGACTTAAATTCATTCCCTCCATTTTCTTGATCAGAGTGACAACTGATATATCAGTCTGTTAGCAATCTCATCATACTGTCCCACGGGTTGTTTCATAGACAAATCTGCAAGTCCAATTGAATGCAGTTAGCTTGTAAGGTTGTCAGAAATTTATTCATCAAAGTCTCCAAGTCCATTTTGGCTATCATATTTATTGGATATTGTTTTCCCTTACCGGATCAAAGTCCTGTTTCAGATCTATCAGTGTAGTGTTTGCTTTATCGAAATATTGGCTGTTAATACTAGTGGAAATACAGCATTTGAAATTTCCTTGGAGATTTCTCACTTGCAGCAAGCAGATCTGCACCATCCAAGCAGCTTCCTGTAGGACATGCAACTAAACAGAATTCTCAGAAAACGCTATTTCAGCTTACAATTTACTTAAGAAATCTTGACCCAAGAGAGGTATAGGGCTTTCTGGCAAATACAAGAATTCATATGGTAAAACTTTGTTGCAAATTTGGCACTCCATTGGTCTCAAAAAAAAAAACGGTCTTTCTTTCTTTCTTTCCCATGATCTCAAAAACTATCACAGTGAATTTAGTAAGAAGTCTTTTACAACTAGTTACCACAGAATAAGTCTATTAACAAATTTTTTGTTTAATTTTTGAGTTTCATTAGAACTATGGATCTGCTAGGGATGCCTTTAAATTTCACTCTCAGACTGCTTCCATTCAATATTACAACATCGCTGCAGTGGGTGGAGAGAAAACCCCCCTTTTCACCGCCTTGAAAGCGGGCAGCCAGGTTTTTCCTTTTTTTTTTTTTTTTTTTCTCCTCTTCTTTCTGCAGTTTAGATATAGCCAAAGGCCACGCAGCTGGTGTAATCACTGGTACGAAGTCCTGGCAAACTCCTCAGTTACAATGAGTCTGAGTTTATCTTGCAGCTTCACACAGGCCTGAAACTGATGTATAAGCACAGGCCTGGGATATTTTGCTCTTTTGTTTTCCCATTTCATTCCAACCATAATATACTTTATATGCAATTCCAGGTAGCTCACCAATAGCTACATTACTTAGCTCCATTTACCTTTTATAATTCACAATGTCAAAGTACAGTATATTAAACATCAATCCATTATTCCATTTTCCTAGATCCAAATCAGTTCATATTCTATCAACTTCTAAATACAACCTCATACAATACCAAGTTCACATCCATCATAGCATTTAGGTTTGGTTGTTTGGGTTTTTTTGGGGTTTGTTTTTGTTTGTTTGTTTGTTTTGTGGTTTTTTTCAATTCAAAGCAGAGTTTAACAATTTGAATTCTTTTCTGGTCTCAAAATTACTAGATAACAATACAAGCAATTACTCTAATGTGTAAGGATGCATCCTAAGGGGGAGCAAGGTGGAACCGGTTCCCATTTTGTAATTATCTCCCCAAACAAAATTCTTTTGGTACCAAATATAAATATGCAAATTAAAATACTGAGCTCAGATATGAAAACCAAACACCAAGTTCAAATATGCAGATAGATCAGAGTTACACTTATTCAAGACAATATCTCAATTTTTGCATTGCACCTTTGGACCGCTTACTGCTTAGCCAGGCAGAGGTACCACTGGGTCTCCCTGACAAAATAGGTCAGTGTGCGCTGGAACCCAATGGGCACCTGCCACCCAGCTGCTGCAGCAATCTGGACTGGGCAAGGCTTTTATTAGTGTCTCATCTGGTGCGCTACAACTGTTATCCAAAAACCAGTATTCTTTACTTGGTGTGCATACAAAAGAGCCAAATCCAGTACATCGAGGTGAGACACAGCTTATCACAGAGTTGCGCAAGTCTGGATACTGGAATAAAGCTAGCATGCTAGAAAGAAAAATAACAGCTACTACACACAAAAGTTTTACCATCACATTCACGCAGTAAAGAACTAAATTACTCATGAACTTCTGTATTATCACAAAACACACATTTTGAGTCAAAGGATTCTAATGATTTAACAGTCTGTGAACTTATCGTACCATATAACAAAGAGCTACCAAAATTGCAACATGCTTAACAGATACCCACAAAGAAAACAGGTTAATAAGGAAAGCATCTTGCAGACTTTAACAAGTTTTCTGACCTGTGTGTTATCAGTTAACTCTCTCTCAGCTTGTTTAAGTTCTAACTGTTCCGCCTGTAAAGCTGTCTGAAATGATTTAATGAGCTCTTGCAGAGATTTATTTTGTCCTGCTCTTCTCGCCTTATAAACAACATTAATTGCAACAAAGTGTTATACTTCAAGATTCTATTCTCCGGACACTTTTCCCAATCATTTAACTTATACAGCAGCCACCATTAATTACAATATTTTACAAGACCTTCTTCCTCATATTTCTAAGTGCTTTCTGATGTTCTAAAACACCTCCCAATACCGATTTCTTAGGAACATGACTGAAAACAGTCATTTCTGACCCCATCTCGTAAGTAAAAACCTTGAGAAGAGGGAGGGAGGAGGGGAAGCACAGGGCTGCTTGCAGCGTGAGTGGGAAAAATGGGGAGAAGGTTTTACGGCGCACTTAAAAACAACTAGTAAAACAATTAACTCACATTCCTGACAAGCTGCTTGATTTTCAGAGAGGCAATACACAGGAGCACATAATATGTACTGTAAAACTCACAGATAACACGTTGATAGCAATCTTTAGCATTCTCTACTGCTAATTTCAACACCAGTGCTTCCTAAAGTTCTAAGTTTTCAACCTGCCTATTGATAGCCTCTTGAAGGTGGTCAATAAATTGCATGTAATTCTCATTGGGACCCTGGTTAATAGTTGTAAATAATTTGGCTGCTTTGTTGGTTTAGGCACCTTTATCATAACTTGATATGCAAGGTCTGTTGACTGCCTCAGGATTTCAGAAACTAATAGCTCCTGTAATTGTGGTATGTCAATTAGTGTCTGTTCCAAGAGTTGTGGGATAGCTGCCCCTTTCAACGAGTCCCAATCGTTCCGTCCTAAATGATCTATAGCTGTTACATTGCATAGGTCTAATTTTGCTTGAGTCTTTCATGGTTTTTATCTGATCTCGGGGCAACACATACACGTACTCTTTTACCTGTTAACTTTTGAAGAAAATGCTGCAAACCCCCATCCTCATCCAAGTCATCAGATAACACAGACTTGAACGGTGCTGGAGAATCACTAGTAACACTGGGGTTCGGAACAGCACACATACTCACCAACACTTTCTAGCATCATAATTATTTGTATAACTTGAGTCCCCAAGCGCATCCCCTTTCCTGTCACGATCAGCATGACCGCATTGCTGATTTTTGGATTCACTCGCTATTAGCTGATCCAATCCTTCACACAGTTCTGTTGTCCAGTTCTTATCCAGTGACTCCTTCTGCTCTCTTGTGGAAGCTGGAGGGTTAAAAGGTGGTAAAGGCAGATACAAATTAGTAAAAGGACTGATAGTACACTTGTTTATGACTTTAGCATTCTCAGCTTTCACAGGTTCTTTAGGCAAGTTGTCTGACTCCAGTTCTTTGCACTTGCTGTTCTCATCAGGGTTGGGTAATAGTGTAGGAGGACACCCGCTCGGCATTTTTCCTCCCCCTGTCCCGGACTGCTGAGCCAACGGGGGTGCCAAAGGCACAGCAGGGAATGGAATAGGGAGGGTATCAAAGACACGAACCGGGTAAACTTCACAGCGACTTTCAGGTTTCTTACCAGGCTGCAAAGCTGCAAAAACTCTGGCAGCAGCAGACCGTTCAGCCTTAAGATCTTTTAAGGTGGTAATTATAACCTTCCATGTAGTTGCTATCGATTTAGCTTCTTTATCTCCGTTGCTGACCTTATCCCATAATTTCTGCCCTATATCGTCCCAAAGTTTAAGTTTAAAAGCCTTCTCAGTTTCTCCCAGGTAGCCGTTAGTTCTACACCAAACTAACAGTCTGCGTATGTTACTTTCTTAATATTTAAGTCCTCTCACAGAGAGAATATCAGGAGAAGCTTCACTCTTCCCTCCTCCTGCCCCAGCCGCTCACCTTTTCCGGTGATTTCTTCGACAAATTTATCTGCGGAACGTCTGTACGCCTCCACCCGGTTCTCAGTTCAGCTGATCCGCCTCCAGCTAGGCCACTCCAGGCTTTTCCTCGATCGCAGTGATACACCGTTCAGAGCATTATGTCGGGGTCACCATATGTTGGAGTGAATAAAGGACTCTGCACTCCGATTCAATGTGAATCACGCTAGAGCCATTTATTACAGAAACAAGCCTCCTTTTACAAGGGGATCCTGTATCCTTCCCCTTGTAAGCTGAAGGCATTACCTTAAAGGAAAGGAGTGAATGGAGGCAAGTCCATGCTCAGGGCAGCAAGCGAATCCCCTTTTTGCCCACCTCACCTTCCCAAGTACCTCTGTACGACAGGTATGAGGCTCACCATGTGAAAGGCCAGTCAATGGATGAAGTGGATGATGGTCCATCTACACCAGATGTGTTGCCAGAGACATAAAGGCCTACCCCCTATATCACAACCACCTCCATAAGGAAGAAAAAATGGGTTACAGTTGTAGATGGATCCCTTCTGAGGAGAAAAAGAGGGTCCAATATGCCAGACAGACCCTCTTCTTAGGGAAGTCTGCTGCCTCCCTGGGGCTCGGGTTAAAGACATCACTAGGAAACTTCCTAGCCTGGTGTGGCCCTTGGACTATTACCCATTACATCTCTTCCATGTGAGTGGTGATGAAGCTGCAATGCTTACTCCAAGGGCAATCAGAAGAGACTTCAGGGCCTTGGGATGATTGGTAAGGGAATCTGGAATACAGGTTATTTTTTCTTCCATCCTTCCAGTTGCAGGCAGTGACACTGGAAGAAACAGATGGACTTAGTCTATTAATACGTGGCTCTGTGCCTTGTGTCACTGCCACAGTTTTGGGTTTTTCAATAATGGAATGGCCTAGACAGCACCAGGCCTGCTGGTGTCTGATGGGATTGACCTTTCTCAAAGGGGGAAAATGGGTCTTTTCTCATGCACTAGTGGGGCTCATTGACAGAGCTTTAAACTAGACTTGAAGGGGGAGGAGGATACTATAAGGCTTGCCCATGACAAGCTGTGGGATGACACGCCAAGATTAGAGCGATGGGGTGCTACTGAGGGCCCTCAGCCAGTTGCTCTGAGACTTGCTGGGCACACTGCAGCACCCTTGAAGTCTTACAGAGATGAGTGAGGGGCTCCTGAGGTAATAGGAGCCAACAGGGAAACAACAGTGAAATACTTCAAAGGAATTTAGGGGTAGTCCTCTAAGAAGGTGACACAGCCTACAGCCCAGCTGAAGTGCCTCTACACCAATGCATGCAGCATGGGCAACAAAAAGGAGGAGTTGGAAGCCACCGTGGTGCTGGAAAGCTATGATCTAATTGCCATTACTGAGACTTGGTAGGATGAATCCCATGACTGGAATACAGCTACTGATGGCTGCAGGCTGTTCAGAAGGGACAAGTAAGGAAGAAGGGGTGGAGGGGTTGCCCTCTACATCAAGAGAGGGATAGAGTGTGAAGAGCTCTCTCTGAAGAATAGCCACGAGCCAGTTGAAAGCTTATGGGCAGGAATCAGAGACTGAGGCAACAAAAGGAACCTTGTGGTTGGTGTTTACTACAGGCCACCCAATCAAGGGGAGCCTATTCTTACTCCAGCTACAGGAGACACTGTGCTCGCAGGCATTCTTCCTGCTGGGGGACTTCAACCACCCCAGCATCTGCTGGAAAAGTAGCACAGCGAGCTGTAGGCAATCCAGGAGACTCCTGGAGCGCATTAAGGATAACTTCTTAATGTCCTATCCCACTCAGTGGGGTGAGGGCAAGGTTAACTTTTAAATACTCTGTGTGGCAACTGGGAGTAATGACAATTACTTGAGAGGTTCAATTAAATCACCAATTTACTTTAAACTCAGCGGAATTACAGCCAAATAGTGACTTGGCAAAAGCTTGTAACTATATCACAAAACTTAAGACTTCAACAACCAAACTCTCAGTGATATTACCCTTATGTGCTCAGAATAAAGTCAGAAAAAGAGAAAGAGTAAGAGAGATACATATCAGAAGAGAGGCAAAATTTCACCATTCCAAAAGTCGGTCAATCCAATGACACGTTCTGTAGTTCTCAGAGTGGTAGGTGCAATGCAATGCCACACCACAAGTGTCCTGAGTGAGAAGTTTTAAATATTTTAGTTCATTTGCATGCAAGACAGGAGAGGGTGGCCCATCTCCTCCCTCTGCTTGTTCCTCATACTAATTAAGGAGATTGCTGAGATTGTTCCAGAAATGAGTTGGTGGTCCCAGAAGTGAGTCAGTCAGTCCTAGAAGTGAGTCAGTTGGTCCTCTAGGGGTAGCTCATGATTTGTGATTTCCCACTAGCTGGTCAGTGATCGCTCTATGACCCTGCTTTTGTGCAAGTCCGGTTAATGCCTTTATCTCAAAGGTTGGTGCCTTTGTTTTGCAAAAAATAGGTAGGCCTCATGGAAGAGATACAGTCCTGCCTCCACAGCACTTATCTCTTCCTCCCTGCCAGAAGTTGCAAAACCAATTGTTTAAGGTTTAACAAGGTACATACCATGTCCATCACACCATCCCGTGACTTAAATACTTGTTTTGCTTTGTTGATGGTAGCGGTCTTTTTCTCCTCACCATGGCTCAAACAGATGTCTTGGCTTCTTCTTGGAGGTCATCTTCTAGAGTGGTGATCCTTACACAGTGAACAGAAGGACTAAAGAGAGAAGAGGCAGAGGAAAGTAAGCAAGTAATCATACACTTAAAAATGGCTATGCCCACCATCAAAAGCAGTAATTCAATTAACAGGGTTATTCCAATTTGTACTAACCATTTTCCCCACCTGGTGAGTCCTAATGAATGTAAAAGAGAAGTAAAGCAGGATATGGGTGAGAGTCCCTCAAACCAGTTTGTTGGTTGAAGCAAGTGGAACAGTTCATAAGTCTGATTGGCAATTTCTTTCATCTTGACACGAGCTTCTTCTATGGAGGTAGTGGCGTTATGAACAGTAATACAACATTCTCCCTTGGTTAGATTCAACATTCTGCAAACTTCATTTTCTTTAAACAATATCGTACCTAGAACTAGGCGATTCTGAAGTGTCATTTTTGATTCCTGTTGGACTTGTAAATTGAATTCTCCTAAAGCATATCTAGTCCAATTTGTCAATACAAGGACTTGCCAGGTTATGTTTTCTAGACCAAATTGATGTAGTTTCAGAGTTAGATATGAAGCAAATATATTTTCTAATACCAAAGATACAGTTTTTCCTGTGGTATAATAATAGGGTATTTTAACTCCATATATTGCCCAATCGGGTAACTTGGATTGTTTCTTGGCTTGTCCACATGTCCGTCTCTGAGGGACAGTAAAATTAAACACTCTATTTGGGCAGAGCGAAGGTATTACTATACCACACTGCAACCCTGTATGTTGCTCCAAGGTCAAATATGAATAAAATTTTCCATTTGAACATCCCTTAGCCAATCTGAATGGTGCAGGATATATACTCGTTTGGCAAGTCCAAGTATTGATATAGTTTACAAGATGAATGTCTGGTTTTGTAGAGAGAGGCGGACTTTTCAGAGGATAGTGTGGGGGGGTACCCCACAGTACCTAGACCTTGCTTTATCTAAGGTAGGATTATAAGTTTGGTTGCATAAAGGATCTCAATTCCCAAAGCCGTAAAAGGGGTAACCCCAACACATACACGTCTCTTATCAGAACTCGTATACCTACAGCAACCATGTTTCAGGTGGAATTCCAGAACCAGTGCTACAGTTAATGACTTTCTGACACTGAAAGAGGTCAGAAACATCCTGGTGAGGGGAATTTATATATTCTAAAGGCGTCAAAATAGGGTTTACTTGTAACGGCATCCATTGAATACTGCTTAAATCCCTTTGTTCCGTTCCTAATTTATGGGGAAGTTCTATACACCATGGGAGAGTTATATTCAAAGAACAATGAGTCTCATAATAGTTGGGTTGCTTAAGAGGGTGGAAAAAGGGGTCAAAAGGAAAAATGAAGCTAAGCAAGCTATAGCTGTCTCCCAAGAGGCTATAGTCTGACAGTAGGATTGACACGTTTTGAAACACAACAGCTCATGAAGTGCCAATACAGGATGTCTCAAAGGTAAAATTTAGTTGTGGGTGGGAGGCATTAATCCTTCTTTCCTCAAAATTGCCCCTCGAATTATACACAATGAAATAGGTGTTGTTTAGTCCGAGGGTAATGTGTGGGACTCCATACCAGAAAAAGGTCTCATGATAACCCTCTGTTAGGAGAGAGCCTGCTCTCCACTGAATAGAGCCCATTGTGCCATCCTTCATGTCCCAATCCCGCTCGGCAAGAAAATTAACATAGGAAGTCTCTAACATCTGATTTTTTGTTAGATCAAGAGTTCCATTCAGTGGGGTAACAAAAAATCTCTTCCCTTGCTCAGCAGATTGGGGAATGACCATACGTATTCGGTTCCAAACTCTCTGTGCTGGGTCAGTCAAGATGGGGTTAATTTCTACACTGCCAGGTCATCCGGGTATTCTGTACCATATAAGGTCAAATTCAGGTATAAAGGCGAGAGAAGTCAGGCGTGTGTTCTCTGCTTTTGCTGGCAGTCCGGTCCGGGTCTGCTACTTCTCAACCACGTGATTTGGTGTTTTTGTATTTCAGGTGTGAGTCGCTGTTCGGGGCGGGAGGGGGGGAATTGGTTTCAGCGCAAGCTGCGGCTGGGGCGATGGGAGCGGTTTCAGCGTGAGCTGCAGTGGGAGCACGCTTACTGCCGGGGTGGGGGGGGCTGCTGCGCTGCCGCGGTAGGGCTGCCGTGTGGGGGGACTGACACATGGATCAGGTTGCACTGTGTGCCCATTGTAGGAAACAATTATTTTGCCCATATAATAGGCCCAGGCAGGATCTCTCAGCAAAGCATATTTTAATAATGATTTTGCAAGACCGGGTGTTCTACCTGTAATAGACTTAATGATATATTTGTTAATCAAACTGGTCTAAATGGATATGTTATCAGTGTCTGTGAAACCTGAGCATATAACATGGTATTAGTACATGCTGCCATTAAACAATGCAACCTGTATATAGTCTTTGTAAAAAACTTGTTCCACAGATGTGTGAAAGCCTAATTTAGTGTACCCTGCAGAACATTCAGTAAAAGACTGACAGAGATAAGGGCCCAGTTGCATCCTTGTGTGAACGAGATAACGGGGGTCTTCAGCACAAAGCGGGAGGAAAACCAGCTCAAGCTGTTAGAGCCTTGGCCAAACCCAGCATACTAGGCCAAAGATGAGAAGTGCACGACAAGATAGACTGCAGCCTTCATCCAAAAGACCCCCGCCTGTGACCACCCGGAGACACTGCACAGGCGCAACAGGAAAGAGCCAAAGGTGAAGACTATAGATATAATTCCTTGGAACTCATTTTAATAAGAACGGCCTTTTTGAGGAAAAAGTTATGAATATGTATAGGCGTTCCTGGAATAACCATGAATATGTAATCCTTTACCACATTTAACCAGGCTTGCTGCTACTGGAAAAGCGCGCCGTGGTGGAGCGCAGACTCCCCGGTCGCCCAGAGCTGTTTTGCCCGCTTGCCGCTTGCCGCAATAAATTCTAAGCAATTTATTCCGATGAGTGGGTTCTATTTATCGTGATTGTCTATAACATACCTAAAGGTAGGCACACCTAATAGGGCAAAAAGCCCCTGCTTATATCTCCCCAAAATCCCGGCTGCAATTTCCTTCCCCTGTTCCCCATTGGTTGGGTACTGCAGGGTTTACAGACTATCCTGATGCATACAATACCCTTCCCCTTATCAGTCTATTTAAGATATGGATTCCTGGTACTTTGGTTACACTTCCCCTAAATTAACTTATCAATACAGGTATTGGTATGTATACAGGTGTCAGTACATATTCTGGGAAGAGACTGTGTGTTACATTAAGAATTCATAGTCTGATGTCTCTCGGTCAATCCCCCCTGCTGGGGTCAGGCACCAGGTCCTCAGTTATGTAAAAACAACAATTCTTCGTTAAATGTTCCTTACAATTTCCTCCTCTCCTTATTTTATACTTTTGTTGATTTTGCATTTTCTTATGGTACAGTTCTATAGGTGGCTTCAAGCCTAGACAACATGATTTCACTTTTTTCTTCTGGAGTTATGCATTCGCTGTTCCTTCTTTCTTCTTGTTCTTTTAGCAGCATCATTTTATCTGAGTATGGCAGCAGCCCTAAAGGCATTTGCTTTGATAGAGCTGTCTCAATAAGGTGTTGAACAAGTCCTCGGACACACGGAATGATGTAGCTTTCTATAGAAATTAGTGCTTCTGCTACAACGATTAAAGAAGTAAAACCAGATACTATAATTTCTTTCCATTTTCTAAACCAAGATTCTAACAATCCCATGAGTGGACTATCTATATCTGAATTCTCAGCCAATTCTTCTGCTAAAGTTGTGAGTCCTTGAAAAGCTCTGGTTACACACATCACCTTTTTCTGCCAACATCATATATAGGACCATGTTATTTTCCCATGCCATTCTACTAGTAGCATCTAATTGTTTGCCGATTCCTTTAACTTCTTGTCTAGTATACCTACCAAAACAAAAAGGACTCAAAACCCACAGCTACTTGATTTCTTGCTTTGTGTTCCTTGGAGACCCCTCTGGGGACCCCAATCTAATTGAAATAAACTCTGTCATCAAAGGAAAACCCTAAACTCCTTTTTCTGTTGCCCTGATAAATCACAGTGTTCAAATGCCAGGGTAAAAGGAATTGCCAATTGAACAATGTCACAGGTACCTTCCCAGTGGGGGATAAAATGGAATGAAGTGTCATCTTCCCACAGTACCACCAAAGATCCACTCAAGAAACATTTGAGGACATATGAGCACCAACTTCCCATGTCTCTACACACCTACTCATGTTCCTAGGAACTTGGTATCATTCCTGCCCTGTCATGAGAGACAGACAGTATGATTTCCAATTATTCCTGAAAATTTTGTATTTTTCCCTGCAAGGCTGGAAACAGTAAGGAGAGAGTATTTCCCCATGCTGTAGAGTCTTGGCATAAGGCTAAGATGCACTCCATCCCATGTCAATCTTCTCTCCATCCCAGAGGGAAGGGTACCACTTGGGCCACAGGCCTTCCTGGTGCACAGGCATAGCAATTGCTCCTGTTTAGGCTTTGCACCATATATTTGATCCATTCTACCCATTTGTATCTCTATATATTTTGAACCTTCCCAGGGCATCTTTTCTACTAATGTCTATTCGTGATCCATAAACCCCACTTACTGAATCATCTGCTTCCTGTATTGTAATTAGCGAAGGGTTGCACTGCAGATGCTCACATTCCGGGAGAGATTGTCCTTTAGATAGGGTAATTTTTCTTTTTAACTCTATAACCGTTCATTGCTCACTGTCCATCCTCTAAACTCTGTGGTCCAGATAACACTGTACCAGGAGGGGCAATGAGAGAGAGCAACAAAAACTGTGCACTTATTTAAATCATCCTTAGACTCAGTCCCCTTGGACACGTGCTTGTTTTCATAACTCAATTCTCTTTAGCTCTGTACATCCCCACAGTTAAGGATCTGGCAAGCGTCTACTCAAATTTTTACGGAATCTTCAGTTTCAGTGATGTTTATGTTAAGTAACTCGTTTGTAAATTCTACATAATACAGGATTAATAATCCCCAAAAGTTCCATTTCATTTTCATCTCTGCATCTTTAGTCGAAGGGGGTTGTCAGTTGTCAGTACTTGCCACTCATCATTGTCCTTTGGAGGTTCGATTGGCTCTTCAATCCATGTGTAATGAGTCCACCCTTTCTCAGCTGGTCATACCACTGTCTCGGTGATCAGCAGAACTTGAAATGCTCCTTCCCAATCTGTCTGAAGTTTAGTTTCTTTCCAAGATTTGACCAGGACCCAGTTTCCAGGCTGAAACTTGTGAACTGCAAACTCTAAAGGCAGAGTTTGTGCTAGAAGCCCTTGGTGCCTGAGAGAAGATGGAAAAGACAACCCGAGTATACACTTTTTGAGAAACAAATCCTTAGTTTCAAACTCTGGGGGTCCATCCATTATTTCACTTTTGCTACCACTGCCGCCGTGGCAGTGCTTACAGGGAAAGCTTCTCCCCACCTGGTAAGGTGATCAACCAACACTAGTATGTATTTAATTCGACCAGCTACAGGTAAATCAACTTGAATATTTTGAAAGAGTTGTAAACTTGGACTCCACCCTCCTCCAGGCTGCTTTCTAAGTGCCTTTTTATTTATTCTTTTACAAACCACCCATCTTTCACAAATTTGCGTGGCTATAGTATAAATTCCAGTACTATGTCACACATTGCTTGTGTTCCCCAATAACTCTCCTGATGTAAAATCACTAATACCTCCCTCATGATTTGCTTATTTAACATTTCTCTACCATCTGGGAGTACCCATTTCCCACTCTGTTCCCTGGCTCCTAATTCCTGGAGGACTTCTTTTTATTTTTAATCAAAAACTGGAATTTCCTGCGGGGCCAGGACCTCAAGCGTGAGCTTTTAAGGCTGCTTCTCAGGCCATTTCATCTGATAACCAATTTCCCCTGACACAAAAGGAGTTTCTCCTCTGATGTCCATTAACATGTACTACAGCCACTTCCATTGGTGACATCACATTACCTAACACTTGTCCAACTAGTTCTTCATGAACCAATTCTTTCCCTGTGCTATTAATTAGATCCCATTCTTCCCAGATTTTCCCAAAGATGTGCACTATTCCAAATGCATATCTAGAATCATTACAGATGGTACCTTCTTTTCCTTCTAACGTTTGCAGTGCCTGATTGACAGCTTATAGCTGGCATGTTTGAGCTGACCAGTTATTAGGCAACCTTCCTGTTTCTTATTTCACCACTCACACCTTCAATGATGGCACAGCCATTGTGTCTTTTCCCCTGAATTACCCTTGAAGACCTATCTATGAAGAGGTGCAGCCCATTGTCACCTCTCCATAGGAAAACAGCAAGGTTTAATTTCCTGCTTTCTTCCACCAGAAGAGCGGTTGCTGCTGCAGTTTGCACACACTCTGGCCAACCTCGAGACATTGTGTCTAAGAGCTTAGGTAAGTGTGTCACTGGTTGTCGCTTCCCCCCCCAGCCCACTTGCTGGTGGAGCAGTATGAGAGGCAGAACAGGCCTCCACTCTGTGCAAACACTGCTCGACAATAACAAAAACATGTCTGTATTATCAACACTGTTTTTAGCATAAATCAAAAACTTAGTCCCATACTAGGTACCACAAAGAAAATTAACTCCACCACAGCCAAAACCAACACAAACTTTCAGGTAATATAATATCTTTCATATTTTCTCCTTGTCACCCCTCAGGCAGTAACTGTGTTTCCACACCCAGAGCCTGTAAAAGATTTCTCTTTAATAAATAAGCTGGGGAATGAAATAAACAACTCAAGCTACTACGATCATGGATAGCAGCACTTAATACCATTTATTATAATGCGTTCGATAAAGCATAAGCAAAACAGCACTGGGTGCGTGGGGAGTCTGCGCTCCACCAACACGCACACCAAGATCTCCAAACTGGCCCCTTTTTATTGTCCTTGAGTTCCCGATTTCGGTTAGTTTCAGCCTATTTTCGTTTTTCGGTATTTTGTGTCCTTTCCTTTTGCCATCTTCAGGAGGCTTTCTTGCGGTTGGTCATTCTGCAGGAAGTTCCTCTTTTTCCTCCCTGTCTTCTTCTTTCTTGTTACCTTCTAGTTTCACAATTAGTCTTACAGTTGGTTTAAAGCAAGCCAGGTTTATAATTAGCCACACAGTTTGCACAAAGCTTAGCCATTATTGCCTTTATCTTAGTTCCATGCCTTATTTGGTTAAGAGGGGGTCTTATTAGCAATCACAATGTCTTTTGTAACTTTCGTAATGTCCTTTTAGTAACTTTCCATGCAAGTAGAATAGCTGCGCTCTTTTTTAGCACGAATCATAATTACATTTTTCACAATTCCCCCTTTTTCTTTTTATCCTATTGATTCGTGCTTTGGCTTCAAACTTTGCTAACACTTGTCTTGTGACTGTGTTGTTTTTCAGGATGAGCAATTTATGTGTTTTACTTTGGGTTGCCATCTCAGGGTCTACAGGCATTGCAGTAATTTGCATTCCTTGAACTACTGAGTGTATTAACTGAATAAGGCACAGAATCATACATGGTAAAAATAACAATCTTAAAAGTACAAATAACATAAATCTTAATTTTTCCACTAAGTTTCCCCAAACAATTGGTTATACTAATCATCTATTAGTAAAGAATTCTTTTTTACCAATATAGGTATGACCCATTTGATTTCTTCTACAATTTTCATCATTGCGTACCCATTGCTATCTATCTTTAAACAACACTCGGAGATATTCCACTTTACACAAACACCTCCTTCTTCTGTTAAGAGGTAGTCTAAGGCTACTCGATTTTGATATACTGCAGCTCAGGTTTGTGATAATTGTTTTGCTATTAGTTTTAGAGCCTCAGCTGTCCGGTTATATATTATTTTTATTACAGCCTGTAATTGGATTATTCTATTTAACATGTACATCAGGGTATGATATCTCCAATGTCTCCAACTCCCATCTTAGACCTATGTTCCAATTTAGAAGGGTTAGTAGTAAGTACCATTTTACAAGGAGTATATATATACATATATATTTTTTATTTTATTTTATTTTATTAAAAAAAAAAAGTTTTTCTACTTGTGAAATACATATTTGCCCAATTACTTCATAACTTAAAACTTATCTTTCTGGTCTAGCTTCTCCTGATATGTGTGTTTTATTTCATCTTAATAACTGTTTAGGCTCTACACCTTCTCTATCGGAATATCTCACATTCTAGATCCTACTCCAAAACTTCCTTTTTCCTATATTCTGTACTACCTATACCTGCAAACTTTGAAACATACATTTTCTCAGTTTCTTTTGACTATAACATTTTAAATTTATGTGGATGTGATACTGGAGAACCAATTTCATTTTTCTGCTATGTCTAACATTTTAGAAGCACTTTAAGCACGGATTCGCAATCCCACCCAGGGGTAGGCTCATGAGTATGGTTATTAGTCCCCACATGATTAGTATCCCTCTGCCTCCTTCACCTCCTGGGTTGCTTCCAGCAGCGAAGCAAGCTATCTTCTTGGCAGCAAGGATAGTCTTCAGGGGATCCATATGAGCTGTTGCGTTTCCAATGCCTGGCTTTAAAGGTTTCTCAGGTTTTGGTTCTTACCAATGCACACCCACAAGACATTCGATTTTGTTTTCTACACTCTACCTGTATTATTTTTTTTTTCTTACTTCGCAACTTTTTGCTAATCCCATGGTCTCACAATTGCTACTATTCCTGAGAATCTAACTGTATTATTCTCTTCTGTACTACTTCCCCCCAACATGTTCTTTGCTTAATCCATTCACATGGTGGACACAACTCTCCAGGAGGATAACTCCTATGGCAATGGTAATTACTACTTCTCCTTACAGACGTTACATTCAGTCTTTACAAAAAAAACCTCAAACATTACAATTAGCAACTTTAATCCGTATTGTGATCCCATTCTAATTGGTATTGGCCGAGCCAAGATGGGAGCAGCACACCAGCCACAGCAGATGGAACAGGTTCAGGTTCCTACACCTTCTGCTTCTCTGGCCTACCGGGTTGCAACCGGCAGCCGAGTGGCTTGTCTTCTTGGCAGCAAGGGTAGTGTCCCTGCCTTTCCCATTTATCCTGCCTTTTCGCATGGCAGCTTTTTATCTTTTCCCAACTCTTGGCTTTAACTTCCCACGAATGACAGGAATAGCAAGGGACACGATTTTTCTTTCTACACTCGATTCGTTCTATAACAGGTTCACTTCCCAAACCCCCTTTCGTTCCATTTAAAAACAATTCCCACCACTCTTGGCTATCTAATTCTATCGTCCCTGTGGATATCAATACTTTTAGCTGGGCTTCTGTCTCTTTATGTTCTATTCTCAGGCAATTAAAACATAATCCTGATGGCAAATATCCTTCATGTATATGCTTATGTTATGGCAATTGTTATGGCAATTACAGAAACATGGTGGGACAGTTCACATGACTGGAATGTGGTCATGAATGGCTATGCCCTTTTCAGGAAAGACAGGCCAGCCAGGCATGGTGGTGGAGTTGCTCTCTATGTGAGAGAGCAACTACAATGTACTAAATTCTGCCCAGGAGTGGATGACGAGCGAGTTGAGAGTGTATGGGTCAGGATCAAGGGGCAGGCTGGCAGAAGTGACACTGTTGTGGGCGTCTGTTACGGGCCACCAGATCAGGCTGAGGAAGTTGATGAGACGTTCTATGGGCAGCTGAGAGTGGCCTCACAGTCACAGGCCCTGGTTGTTGTGGGTGATTTTAACTTCCCTGATGTTTGCTGGAAGGACCATTCAGCCAGCCAGCCACAATCCAGGAGGTTCCTCCAGTGCATTGATGATAACTTCCTCATGCAGATGGTGGAGGAGCCGACTAGGAGAGGAAATCCCATGGGCAAGACTGCTTGAAGGAAAAGGGGCCCAAGATAGCTGGGTTGCATTCAGAGATTGCTTCTTCCACGCTCAGGATCAGAGCATCCCCACACGTAGGAAGTCAAGGAAGGGAGCCAGGAGGCCTGTGTGGTTGAATAGGGATCTGTTGGGTATGGTCAAGCAGAAGAGGAGAGTTTACAGGTCATGGAAGCAGGGGCTGGCCACTTGGGAGGAATATATGGCTGCTGTTAGAGGATGTAGGAAGGCAGCTAGGATAGCCAAGGCCTCCTTAGAATTACAGCTGGTGAGAGGGGTCAAGGACAGCAAAAAGAACTTTTTCAAATACATAGCAGATAAAACTAATACCAGAGGCAATGTAGGCCCACTGATGAATGGGGTGGGTGCCCTGGTGGCAGAAGATACAGAGAAGGCAGAATTACTGAATGCCTTCTTTGTCTCTGTCTACTCTGCCGGAGGCTGTCCTGGGGAGCCCTGTACCCCTGAGACCACGGATGAAGCCAGGTCAATGGAGGAGTTTGCTTTAGTCGATGAGGACTGGGTTAGGGAGCAATTAAATAGTCTGGACATCCGTAAATCCATGGGTCCAGATGGGATGCATCCGCGGGTGCTGAGGGAGCTGGCTGAAGTCATTGCTGGACCGCACTCCATCATCTTTGCCAAGTCTTGGGAAACGGGAGAGGTGCCCGAGGATTGGAGGAAAGCAAATGTCACTCCATTCTTCAAAAAGGGCAAGAAGGAGGACCCGGGTAATTATAGACCGGTCATCCTCACCTCTGTCCCTGGGAAAGTAATGGAACAGCTTATACTTGGTGCCATCTCAAGGCATATCAAGGATAAGAGGGTTATTAGGGGCAGTCAGCATGGCTTTACCAAGGGTAAGTCATGCTTGACCAACCTCATAGCCTTTTATGAGAATGTAACAAGGTGGATGGACGATGGCAGAGCGGTGGATGTGGTCTACCTTGACTTCAGTAAAGCCTTTGACACAGTCTTCCACAGCATCCTCACAGCTAAGTTGAGGAGGTGTGGTCTGGACAATAGAGTAGTGAGGTGGGTTGCAAACTGGCTTAAGGAGAGAAGCCAGAGAGTGGTAGTCAATGGTGCGGAGTCTAGTTGGAGGCCAGTATCTAGTGGAGTGCCTCAGGGGTCAGTACTGGGGGGAATATTATTCAATATATTCATTAACGATTTGGACAAGGGAATAGAGTGTACTATCAGCAAGTTTGCTGATGACACTAAGCTGGGAGGGGTGGCTGATAAGCCAGAAGGCTGTGCTGCCATCCAGCGGGACCTGGACAGGCTGGAGAGTTGGGCGGGGAATAACCTAATGAAATTTAACAAGGGAAAGTGTAGAGTCCTTCATCTGGGCAGGAACAACCCCAAGTTCCAGTATAGGTTGGGAAATTACATATTAGAGAGCAGTGTAGGGGAAAGGGACCTGGGGGTCCTGGTGGACAACAGGATGACCATGAGCCAGCACTGTGCCCTTGTGGCCACGAAGGCCAATGACATCCTTGGGTGTATTACGAGGGGAGTGGTTAGTGGATCGAGTGAGGTCCTCCTTCCCCTCTACTCTGCCCTTGTGAGACCACATCTGGAATATTGTGTCCAGTTCTGGGCCCCTCAGTTCAATAAGGACAGAGAACTGCTAGAGAGGGTCCAGCATAGGGCAACGAAGATGATTAAGGGAGTGGAGCACCTTCCTTATGAAGAAAGGCTGAGGGAGCTGGGTCACTTTAGTTTGGAGAAGAGGAGACTGAGGGGTGACCTTATTAATGTTTATAAATATATAAAGGGTGAGTGCCATGAGGATGGAGCCAGGATCTTCTCGGTGGCAAACAATGATAGGACAAGGGGTAATGGGTTCAAACTGGAACACAAGAGGTTCCACTTAAATTTGAGAAAAAACTTCTTCTCAGTAAGGGTGACAGAACACTGGAACAGGCTGCCCAGGGAGGTTGTGGAGTCTCCTTCTCAGGAGACATTCAAAACCTGCCTGGACATGTTCCTGTGCGACCTCACCTAGGCATTCCTGCTCCAGCAGGGGGATTGGACTAGATGATCTTTTGAAGTCCCTTCCAATCCCAAACATACTGTGATACTGTGATAGTTGTAACTAAGTTTTGTAAACTATATCCAAGATTTTTACCTTGAGGCTTTGCAGGTTGTATACAAAAAGAGAACTGAAAGTTAGTCCTCAGTTAGTCCTTATCTTATCTTGAAAGGATAGGATGTGCTGAGAATGCACATCTAAGAAATCCAAGAATTTTACATGATTTCACAATGAACATAGGAATAGCGCGCATGCGCGGTTACAAAAGGTTAAAAGTACACGGGCGAAGAAGACCTCTTCCTTCATCCTGAAGACCCCCTGAACGACCACCAGAGGACATTGCGCATGCTTAGAGTAGTTCCAAGGTGTTGCAACTGATATTGTGAAATAGTTGTGTAATCTGATGAATATGCAATACATACGTTGTAACTCTAATGAATATGTATGTAACCAAATTGTATAAATGTAGCGGAGTTCGAATCAGTGGTCGAAGCCAGCTTTGGGTGCGAACCCCTGGTTTCCCAGCGCTGAAATAAAAGCACCGCATATAACTACGACCGTGGTTATGTGTCTCGTTTGCTAACACCTCCCTTGCTGCAATATGTTTTTGAGTGCAAAGTGTGTGGCCTGATCAGTGTAAAGTGCACATAAAAGGGGGTTCAAGTCTCTCTTGAGAATGGGAAAATATCCTTTAGATGAAAACCATTGACCAAGTCTGAAACTAGGATTGGATCCAGCTGCACCTAAACACCTCTCTGAAGGAGTTTAGAAAGCAAGGGGGTCCTTTCTGAACCTCGTGACTCAATGGGAGGGTCTCCCTGAATTTTTTTTAGGCATGGGAAATAAAACTCGGCATAGAAAAGGGGACGCCCTTGGCCAAGGTATTGCAAAATTGGGAAAATATTTATGGTACAGCAAGTTTTTCAAGAAAAGCATGCAATGACCTTATATTGAGAAGATTGACAAATTGTAACTAAAAATCAACTAGAAAACAGATGTCCTGGACAAATGAATTACTGGTATGTATAGGATGATTTGGCATATGACCACCATAAAGAGGATGGTTGAAAATGATTATAAAAACCTAGAGGAAACATTTTAGCTACAGTTGGGAGTAATTTAACTAAGGTGCTTGCAGAGCTGGTGTCTGCTCTCTGTATCACCTCTTGATTCCCTCCCCAACTGTCTTTGCTGTCTTTGTTGTCCTTACTGCTTTTGCTGGGCTTTACCCTGGGATTGCTAAAGTTATTTTGCAGTACAGACAACAGCAGATGTGTATGTGTGTGTAGGGGAAGAAGTGTGAAAGGGGGGGAGAATGGACATGGGAATGCCCTTCAGTGTTACATGGATGTGTCCCCTGGCACCCTGGGGATTTGATTATGTGAGGAAATCAAACTCTTAAGGGAAGATGGGGATTGATGTGCATACTTATTTACTACATTTTTTTTTGGGATATATCCTGAGTCGATGTTAACCTGTTACTGAGAGAGTTGGTCTGTCATTTAAAAGAATGTAGAACTAACCCTACAGACAGGGGGAAACTGCCTGGCCCCAAGGTGATTCTAATTGAGATTATAATAATCAAACAAATGGAGATAATTGCCAAACAGTGGTTAAAAATCTGATAAAAGCTTTCAAGCTTTTGAGGAGAGAAGAGTAAATTGAACTGAAGTGCAGGAATGTAGACAGAAGCCAGAGGAGCACCGACTGGGGAAGATTTTTGGAAGGCTTTGTAATGAACTGGTAGCAAGTGTGTTTGTGGATCTATGGAAGTATTTCAGAGAGCATGTGCCAAGTTGGCAGGAAGAATTTGCAAAAATTCTGAGTGTGGTCATGGTTGTGTATGATGTAAGAGAAGCGAAAAGTTGAAGGAGACTGATTTGTTAGCAGCAGCATTAGCTAGGAATTTGCAAGTGAAAGATAAGATTGAAAGGGAAAAGATTGGAAGGGAAAAAAATGCAGCAGATTTAGACCGAAGTCAGTGATAAAAGTGAGAGAATGAAAGAAAATGGAATGCTATTATTGTGGAAATCTGGAATATTTACCCCTAGGGCCGCAACTGTTAGAAATGACTAAAGGAAGAAAACTCAATACACTTTGGAAAATCAGAGGGGCTGAAAATGTTTTTGGTGGTGGTGTTTCTTTTTTTTTGTGGGGAAACTTGTTTAAATCACAAAACGGCATATAACTGGCAAAGTAGGAGGTAATGAGGTCTAGTTATCCCTTCTAAATTCTACCCTAAAAAGACCTAAAACTGAAGACAGAGTTGTAATAAATGGGGTAGCAGGGGGGAAGGAGAGACGATTATGAATAAATTCCTATTTGTGATAATAAGTATTAAAAGTGTATGGGGAAGGAATATATTAGTGGAAGATTCCTGTGAAAAAACTTTATGACCGCTCCTGTTTTGAATGTGCCAGATGTGGGGAGACCCTTTCAGTTCTTTGTACCGATAGCGGGATATTGAGGTATGAAACAATCCTTATAAGTTTTCTGTGTTTAGAATTGATGACCACAGGAGCTAAGAACCCAGCACAGTTGGTATATAGATAATTGAGTTGCAGACAAAGATTAGACCAGACCTGGAAGAAGAAGAATTAGATAAAGGAGAAAAATATTTTATTGATGGGTCTTCAAGAGTAGTGGAAGGAAAAAGAAAATCAGAGTATGCCATAGTAGATGGTAAGACCTCTAGTGTTGTAGAGTAAGGACCTTTAAGTCCCTCTTGGCCGGCACAGGCCTGCAAACTCTTCGCCCTATATCGAGCATTAGAACTTCTGAAAGGAAGGGAAGGAACCATATATATCGATTTAAAATATGCTTACGGAGTATTTCACACATTTGAGAAAATTTGGAAGAGAGAGTGTTAATAAATACCCAAAAAAAAAGAATTAGTACATCAAGAACTAGTGTTTAGAGTTTTACAAGCCCTTAGGGGACCATCGGTAATAGTAATAGTCCACGTAAAAGGACATCAGAGGGGAACCGGATTTAAGATTAGAAGAAACAACTTTTAGCTGATCAGGAAGCTAAACAGGCAGCGGTGTTATCCTTAAACCCTATTGTTTTATAACCCCTAAGAGACAGACAGACAGAAAATATAGAAAAGAGGTTTACTACAAAAGAAAAAGAAAAAATAGAGAAGATAGGTGCAGAAATCAAGAATGGGGGATATTTTTTTTTTACCGGATAGTAGACAGATAGTCCCCAAAAATTAGGTTAAGGGAATTCTAAATTTACTCATTGGGGAACCAGAGCTCTCTGTGATAAGTTTTTGAGGTGTTTTGGATGTTTTGGGATATTTGAAATAGCTAAGCAGATTATGTATGGGTGCTTGACTTGCTAAGGGGTAAATAAAGGAAATATGAAAAAATCACCCACAGGGGGAGGAGGGACAGCATAGATCTTTAAAAAGGATTCAAGTGGATTATACTGAACTGCCCAAAGTGGGAAGATATAAAGATATAAATACTTATTGGTTATAGAACTGCGAATAAAGATCACTCGGACGCCCAGGAACCCGGTGATATAATAGTATTTTTGTCTAAATGAGTGCTGATAGCAGGCGTATTCACCAAGCAGTTACATGTTTAGAACCTAAATGTGTTTGTAACCCTTTTTCATGTATTCAGTGTCTATATTGTAAAGAATTGCAGTATAAGTGTTAGCAAACGAAACACATAACCACGGACATAACCACTACTCGACTTATTAGACGCTTAATACAAGCATACAGCAAAAAGAGAAGAGCAATCAGGACTACGAGTACAAATAAGCTTTCCAATAAAGAATGCACCCATCCTCCCAAATTCAAGTCAAATTTACCTAGTAAAGCCCCAATCCAGCTTTGTTCTGTGTCTTCCACATTGAAGGAAAGGGGAGGGAGGGGAATGTGCATCTGCCACACCATTCATGAAGCAAACTTTCAGGTGTCTTCCCTCCCTGATAACTGTTTGCTACAGAGTCTATATTTTAAAGCTCCAAAGGCAGACTTTCAGGGGAGGCCCGTACCCATTCGCAAAAGCAAACTTTCAGGCATTCCCTCCCTGATAACTGTTTGCTCTTGAGTTTGTATTTTAGAACTCCAGAGGCAAACTTTCAGGCGAGGCCTGATAACCGTATGCAGAGCAGACTTTCAGGAGACAAAATTCTCAGGGAAAAAAAAATAAAAATTAATGGAGTAGAATAGCAAGAGGGCTGACTCAAGCTGAGTACCTGCACAGAGGTCCAACCTGAACAAAGGAAACCATAGACTTTTATATCTTTACAAACCACTCATACCATGATTCAGTCCAATAGCAATATTTCACTTGGGGTCTTCTTGCTTCTCATTGGATCTTTTTTCTCTGATTCCACATGGGCCTTTGTTTTGTTCAGCTGTAGACATTGTTTATTGTCCATAACTTTGCAGGTACTGTTTTGTCTGAATAAATCCTTTCTTCTCTCCGTGTTAGCCTTGGATCGTTATTTTTCACAGCCAGTTCTGTTTTTCCCAGCAAAGTGCAAACTAGACCTTATCTTGCAAGTGTTCAGTGTAGTTTGTAGCTGCTTTTGGTAAATATGAGCAGAACTTAACAACTTAAAAATGTAGCAAATCCAGCTTACCAAGTAACATTGTTAGCAAACGAGACACATAACCACAGACGTAGTTATATGCGGTGCTTTTATTTCAGCTCTGGGAAACCAGGGGTTCGCACCCAAAGCTGGTTTCTAACAACTGATTCAGACTGTACCATATTTATACAATTTGGTCACATACATATTCATTACAATTCTTGATAACCATTAGCGTATTCCACACCTATTCTAACACAAACTGTCTATCTAAGTGATGCTAAGTAACATTCGCATGTTTATCAGTTATTTCTAAGTTACCTGTTTTAAAAGAATATGTCATAAATCTATGTCAATTTTAAGAATAGAGTTTGGTTACTAAGTACAAGGATTCTATGGTTACAAGGTTGGTTGCTACCTTAATGTTCTCCTAAACTTGGTAAGAACCCTGGATACAGCGTCTTAGATACAGCATCCCAGATACAGCATCCCAGATACAGCATCCTAGATACAGCATCCTAGATACAGCATCCTAGATACAGCTTGCAAAAATTAATTCAACTATAACAACATGAAGCAAAGATTATATTAAAAATCATACAACCTTATGTCTCTAAAAAATTCACTATATATAGCATGTACCTACTTAAGCTAAATGATTAATAATAAACTTAAATTGGGCTCATCTACTGACCTGTGAGTAGTAAAACCATTGCCATACAGCTCACTTATTTAGCAGGGAGAGCTCAAAATGGGCTTATCCAGGCTGTTGCATTTATAGAATGAAGTGGTTGACTCATAGTCAAATTGCATACAGTAGGAAAAGTATGCATGAGACTCCCTGCGCCCACATGTTACTGGCATTCAGTGTGCCGTTCTGCTTCCTTGTGGGTCTCCTGGAAGGATTTCTTGGCCTGGTTATGGCTCAGGCCCTTACCTCCTCTGGAACCTGAACCAAGCTGCTGCTGGTTTGGTTGGGGGGTAGTCGAGTGCATCCGCCACAATAGGTACCATAAAAAACATAATATTTACATCAACGATGGCTAAAATTTGATGCAACTGCCCCTGTATAGTGGAGATCAGTTCAACTATGTTAGGCATGACTGCTGTCAAGGAGATAGTGCCTGTGTTTAAACATCAATAGTTGATTGTTAGTCCCCATTTTCCATTTGATTTGCGAACTGACCACACTGGTGAATTATAAGGAGAGTGATTTTGAATGATTACTCCCTGCTTCTGCAGCCATTTTCCTTCTGATTTGCAAACTGGCCACACGGGAATAATAAGGAGACTGCATTTGAATGATTACTCCCTGCTCCTGCAGTTCTGTTATCACAGGAGTAATCCCTTCTCTTGCAGACAAGGGGTAGGGTTTCACATTCACAGTTTTGGATGGGGGAAGATGTGCTGGTTTGACTGAAAGTGTTGAGAATTTGTAATATCCTCGGGGAGTTGATTGTACCCTGTTGGTATTGTCAGGTCTTCTGAATGTGTGTCAGTTCATGCTAGTGACAGGATTACTGAGGGAGATGAAGCTAATTAGAAGGACTGTAGCTATTCCAAATCCTGAGACGTGTTGCATCTGCTTGAGCCTCAGTGACATGCACAGCAGCTACTGCAGCTCCTGAGGCAGCTGCTACAGCCACTGCACCCCCTACACAGGGCAAGGCAGCCAAAGCAGGTACTCTGCCTCCCACATCAGGCAAGGCATCCGCTGCCCCCCTGAACACTGGGCCCTGCTGCTCCTCCAGCCCTAGCGACTGGCAAGGCAGCTACTGCACCCTCCGACACCTGGCACTGCTACTGCTCCAGCAAGGGGCACTGTAGCTAATCATTCCTCCCACACTGGGCACCAGAGCTAATCCATCCCCCCACATTGGGCACTGCTGCTGTTTCTTCAACCTCAACAACAGGTGCTGTAACTATGCTAATGCTGGTGACAGTCATTTAGACTCTGGAAATAAATCAAGAGATGACAGGCCCATGTCAGCATCAGTTGGCCCTGTAAAGAGAGTCACAAGAAAGACTACTCATGCTGTGGATGATGACCGGGGGTCATCAAGGGGGGTCATCAAGGAGGAGACCAAAAGATAACCACTCAATTCTTTTCTCAAAGTGAGCTGAGAGATATGCAAAAGGATTTCAGTCATCGTGAAGGAAGAACGATGTAACCTGGCTGCTTCAATGCTGGGAGAACAGAGCCAATGGTCTGGAACTAGACAGCAGGAAATCCAAGCAGCTGGGATGCCTGTCAAGGGATGTGATCCTTGACAGGGCAATTGCAAGTGAGAAAGAATCCTCCAGCCTCTGGAGTTGACTACTGACAGCCGTGAAGGCAAAGTTTCCCTTCAAGGAAGATGTTGTACGTCATCGAGGGAAATGGAATACTATGGAGAGAGGTATCCAGTTCCTGAGAGAATTAGCTATCCGGGAGATCATCTCTTTTGAGCCAAACAGTTTGTCGGGGGTTTTGATTGCGGGGTGACAATAAAACCCTGCCAGATGTATTGTTAACCTCCTCTCCCCCCCTGCTTCCCCCTTCAGCCCCTCCCTCTCCCCCCTTCCCACTAAGGACAAGTGATCGGGAGGGAAAGAAGGACAGAGAGAAGAGAGTTGGAAAAATTAACAATGTTTTACTAATGCTACTAAGAAGAATAGAGAAAATAATACAAAATATACAAAACCAATCTTGAAAGTCTCAGCAACTGCAGAGCCGGCACCCAAAGTCCTGGATTGGACTCTGCAGCCAACCGGAGCTGGATTCAGTCTCTCACTAGGCCTCAGTTCACAAGGATGACTAGCAAGGTCCTCTCCTAAAGTCGGCCGTAAGGAAAAAGGGACGAGATCCTTGTGATCTCGCACTTTTATATGAAGTATTCACGTGAATGGGATGTTATACTCAGTTGGTCAGTTTCTTGGTCACCTGTTTCTCGTTGCCCCTCTCATGAGATGTCCATCCATGCTTATCAATAAGTTAGCATTCCATTGCTATGTTTACCAAAACATGTATCTGGTTTTCCAGGAAAATGCAGCTAATATGAAGGCTTTAGCTGACAGACAAATTCACTAAAAGAGAAACTTGTTTTTAACAAAAGCAGGACACAGTCAAGAGGGGACAGATCCAGCTAAAATCCTTTGTACACGATCCATGTAGCACAAGTTTGTGCAAAACACACCACCGGCATATGCTACTTCATTGGCATCAGTGAGCTGGACAATTAAAATTGTACAAAATGTGAATGATGTAACTGACCAACTTTGGGACTTTGAGGACAGCCTCGCTACCTCTGTACGGGCTGTGGGAAACTGCAGCGGGTCTGTGGAATCCTTGACAGAAAGTATGGGAGTAGAGATCAGTCTTATTAAGGTTTACCCCTGAGAAGGATGGGAGTAAAGGAGCATGCGGAGATATGGAGTTGTACCCGTGAGAGAGAAGAGTTGTACCCATGAGAGAGAAGGGGACAGAAGAATAACATGGATGATAGCAAAATTAGCCCATGAGATGTTAGTGCTGTAACTTGTAACCAATAGTGAAAAGACACATGAACTGGTAGAATTGTATAAAAATGCACTTGTAGCAATAAATGGCATCTGCTGCTTTCATCCTGGAAGAACTTGGTCCATGTCGTTTGTCCGTCTCAACCGCGACATCTGGTGACCCCGACGTGATCCTATCTGAAGAGGATCTCGCATGAAGAAGAGACAACGGTGAAGCTGTG
This sequence comes from Columba livia, assembly GCF_036013475.1. Classification (NCBI taxonomy): domain Eukaryota; kingdom Metazoa; phylum Chordata; class Aves; order Columbiformes; family Columbidae; genus Columba; species Columba livia. The sequence goes on along the minus strand of NC_088641.1, from coordinate 12,215,543 downwards.
ACAGCCAAAGATGAGCTGTGGAGACGGAGCCCGGTACAGCTGATAGAGCAGCAGGAGGGAGCTGCCGAAGATCCGGATCCTTGAAAAGACACCTCGCTAAAGAGTAGGTGAGCTACTGGGAACATGGGGGGGAACTTATCTAAAGAAGAGGGTACTATAGTATCTACATGGAAGCTGCTTCTGAAGAAGCGGGGTGTTAGCCTTCCAGAACTGACTTTAAGAAAAATGTTACTATGGGGCAAAGCACAAGGTTTAGAGGTTAATCCCGTGACAGCATTTAGTGTGTCACAATGGATGGACTTGGGAGATAAACTGTTTGATAATGCTACCCAAGGGTCCAGGGAAGCAACTGAACTGTTAACAACGTGGCGCTTGTTATTAGACGCTTTGAAAGAGTTAAAATAGCAACGGGATAAGGCAGAGGTGGCGGAGGGGGATGGTCTTCCTGGCTCTCCTGGGCCAGATTCGGAGGAAAAGGCGAGATTAAGCACTATTCCGACCCCCCTGTTACTAAAGATTCATCAACACCGCCCAAGTCCATATTATCTGACACGGATAAAGATCCGCGACACTTAATTGGAAAGTTAAAAGGAATAAAGGAGGAGCGTACGTATGTGTGGCCCCGAGATCAGACAAAAATTACGAAAGAGTCATATACATATGTGTGGCCCTGAGATCAGATAAAAGCTATGAAAGACTCACATGAAAAAACAGCGTTGGGTTATATACGATCTCGGGAGGGGCCCCCGGAGCACGGGTCAGAGCAGTGCGTTCAACTGACTGCTCCGCCCTCATCAAGCACGGTTCAACCAACTGCTCCGCCGTCATCAATCACGGCTCAACCGTCTGCTCCACCATCATCAATCGCGGTTCTGTCGTCTGCGCCACTGCCATTAATCACAGTTCAACCTTCTGCCCCCCTGCTATCAGTCGCAGAAGGAAAAAGTGGACATTTTTTTTCCTATCCCCCCTTGCCGGGAGATTCAGGTGGGGAGGATCCTGCTGTGGTGAGCCAGACCAAGCCAAATAATGTAATTCCTATAAATTCGGGTCCCCCCAGCCTGCCCCGCCCCCCTCCCGCGCTGCTGCAGAGCAAATTCCTGAGGGTGGGGGTAGAGTTTCAGAGCGTAAACTGAACTTAACAAAAAGCTGGGATTTACCTCCAGCTTCGATTACAGTTAGACCACGGGACCCTGTGCCTTTTTGGAAGAGGGTGAAGGCTAAAGCTATGGACATAGGGGACTGGGATCTATCAGAAACTGTATCAGTTCCTTCCCATGTTACTGAGTCGCCACTTGTTGAACCTGCTGGATCTATGGCATTTCCTGTAGTATACCATAATCCTGCAGGGGGGGAGCCCCATGAGCACATCTCTTATTCCTGGAAAGTAATTCAAGATTTGCAAAAAGCCACTGCCCAGTATGGCCCTAACTCCCCTGTGGTTATGCAGCTGTTATGCTTGTTATCTATGGAAGCTATGACTCCCTACGATATTTCTCAGTTAGCTCAGGTTATTTTTCAACCTGTACAGCTCTCAGTGTTTCGAAGTATTTGGCAGAAAAGGGCTGAGGCACAAGCAGTGGTAAACATACACTTCCCAAACACTGATCCCCGTTCTTTTACTGATGTGGATGTATTGATGGGCTTGGGGCAGTATATTAAACAGCAATTTCAAGCGCAATGGCCTCCTCCAGTGCTTGAGCAAGTGAAGGCCATAGGGATCCAGGCTATAATTAGAACAGCAGAGCCGGCAGAACCAAAACAGAGATACACCGCTATCAAGCAGGGTCCTAAAGAGACGTTTCTTTCCTTCGTTGAAAAATTACAAGCGGCTGTCGAACGTCAGGTGTTCGATGCGAATGTCCGGGGATTGCTAGTAAAACAGCTAGCTCGTGATAATGCTCATACAGATTGCCAGAAAATGATTGAAACTTTGCCAGGGGATCCAACTTTAGAAGCAATGATTACTGCTTGTGCCAAGGTCGGTTCAGTGGAACATAAAATGACTGCACTTGCTGCTGCTATGGCAATGGCTAAAATACAAGATCAAAAGTGCTATGAATGTGGTCGGGGTGGTCATGTAAGACTCATCTGTCCACGTAAAAACAAACATGTTTCAAAAGCTGCAAACAGACCTGTCTATGATACAGCTTCAGTAACTTGCTTCAAATGTGGAAAAAAGGGACATTTTTCTAGGCAGTGTCATTCTAGGTATCATTCTAACGGACAGCCACTGCAACAGGGAAACGACAAGAAGAGCGCGAAGGGGCGCATGCATACACGAATGCCTCCTTCAACAACGCTTTGCAACCCTGGCAATCTGTTTCTGGGGTCAGTGCACACACAGCCCTCTGTGACACACTATCAGGAAAAAACAGCGGAGCAGCCGGGATGGATGCATCCACTGCCCACACAGTAACTATAACAACTCAAGAGGTGCATAAAGTGCCCCTGGATGCTTGGGGGCCAATTGGCAGGGGACTGAGTGCTTTGTTAATAGGACAATTAAGTAGTACCCTGCAAGGATTAATGGTACACGTGGGGGTTATTGATGCGGACTATACAGGACAAATTTGTGCCTTGGTTTCCACAGCGACACCACCTGTGACAATACAAAAAGGAACACTTCTAGCTCAACTTGTGCCCTTTTTGAGTTCTGTTCCTAGGAGTGAGCAAGTTCTTCATGGGGACAGTGGACCTGGTTCAACTGGAAAGCCACTTATTTTTTGGTCTCAAACAGTGTCAGAGAAAAGGCCACAAATGGTTTGTACACTCATAATGAATGCTTTTGTCCCCAGCCAGGTGAAGCTTATTGGACTGCTTGATACAGGAGCAGATGTCACTATAACTTCGCAACAAGACTGGCCTCCTTCTTGGCCCTTGGTTTCAAATACTGTGGGGGTGATGGGACTGGGTGGAGTCGCAAACAGTTTGATGTCAGCTAAACCGATAGTGATTGCTAATCCTGAAAATCAAAGGGCTACAGTGAGACCTTATGTGACCCCAGCCCTACTTGGGGAGGGATTGCCTAGGGCAGTGGGGAGTATGGATAACTACGGATTTTTAGAAGGGGTCACTGTGATGCAGGATGTTTCTCGGCCCACTTTAGCACTAAGATGGTTAACTGAAAGACCAGTATGGGTCGATCAGTGGCCCCTTGCTCAGGAAAAACTTACAGCCCTGCAATCTCTTGTGATGGAACAGCTAGCTGCGGGACACATAGAGGTCTCACATAGCCCTTGGAATACTCCTGTGTTTGTTATCAAAAAGAAGTCTGGAAAATGGAGATTATTACATGACCTACAAAAGGTTAATGAGGTTATGGCAACTATGGGAGCTTTGCAACCATGTTTACTTTCTCCTACAATGATTCCAATGCAATGGGAAATTGTTGTAATAGATTTGAAAGATTGTTTCTTTACTATTCCTTTAGCAGAAAAGTTTGCCTTTACTGTTCCATCTGTAAATAATAGAGAGCCAGCGAAAAGGTATCATTGGAAAGTGCTGCCACAAGGGATGAAATATTCACCTACTATATATCAATGGTATGTGGCAAAAGCTCTGAGTCCAGTACGTGCTTTGTTTCCATCAGGGTATTGCTATCATTATATGGATGACATTTTGTAGCCGCAGCAACGCCACAAGAGAATTGGAGAGAAGTGAAATAGAAAATAAAGCACGTGAGTCATTAAATCAGTATGGGCTGGTTATTGCACCTGAGAAGGTGCAACGACAACAGCCATGGCTTTATTTGGGCATGAAAATTTTGGATCAGATGGTGACACCACAACCTATAAAACTGCAGGTAAAAATCAAAACACTGAATGATGTGCAAAAATTGGCAGGAATGATCAATTGGGTGAGGCCTTATGTAGGAATTCCCTCTTCTCAATTGCAGCCATTGTTTGATCTCTTGCGAGGAGACACTAATATTTCTGCCCCTCGCACTTTGACAACAGAAGCACAGCAGGTAATTGCGAAAACTGAACAAGCAATCAGTAGTAAGCACGTATGGAGAATTGATTTGACAGTGTCTGTACAAGCAATTGTTTTGATTGATCAATGCATTCCTTTTGCTATGATCGCACAATGGCATGAGAAGTGGGGAGATCCTCTACATATTTTAGAGTGGGTCTTTTTGCCAGCCAAATCGAATAAGACAGCCCCAGGTCTTTTTGAACTGGTGGCTCAGGTGTTTATTAAAATCAGATTACGTTGCATGGAATTAATAGCAAGAGACCCAGAAACGATCATGCTTCCTGTGCAAAGTGATTATTTTGAGTGGTGTATGGCTAATAGTTCTGCACTACAAGCAGCTATGATGAATTATACGGGTCAAATCAGTTATCATTTGCCCTCACATCCAGTGATTAAATTAGGCAGTCAGGTAAGATTTGGTCAGAAGCAACTGAATCAGTCGAGCCCAGTAAATGGACCTACAGTATGTACAGACAGATCAGGAAGGACGGGCAAGGCAGCCATTGTTTGGAAGGATGGGCCACAGTGGCGACATCAAGTAGAATATCAGGACAGATCACCACAAGTGGTCGAAATTAGAGCAATGACCATGGTGTTTCAGGCCTTTCCTGGCCCTGTGAATATTGTGACAGACTCTGCTTATGTGGCTGGGCTTGTACAACGGTTGGATAAAGCTGTATTGGGACATGTGTCTAATGAAAAGTTATTTGGTATTTTAAAACTGTTATGGCTTGAAATTCAGAAGCGTCATCATGAATATTATGTCATGCATGTTAAAAGTCATACTACGTTACCAGGTTTCATAATAGAAGGAAATGCAAAAGCAGATTCTCTAGTTTCAGCAGTGACTTTAGGACCTGTTCCTGATGTTAAACAACAGGCAATAGCCTCACTTCATTTCTACCATCAAGGCTATCGTGCCTTGAGACGACACTTTGGCATTTCAAATTCTGAGGCACGTGCTATTGTTGCTGCGTGCCCTGATTGTCAAGGTCAGCATATTCCTACTTACTATGGTACCAATCCCCGTGGCCTTCGAGCCTTGCAAATTTGGCAAACTGATGTTACACATGTACCTGAATTTGGGTGCTTGAAGTATGTTCATGTCTCTATAGACATCTTTTCTTCTGCTATCGTTGCCACTGCTCATACTGCAGAATCTGCACGAGATGTAATACGTCATTGGCAGCGTGCATTTTCCTTTTTGGGCGTTCCGCAACAGGTAAAAACAGACAATGGCTCAGCATATGTATCCCGAAAAGTTGCTTCATTTCTACAGCTCTGGGGAGTATCTCACATTACAGGTATTCCTCATTCTCCCACAGGGCAAGGTATTGTGGAACGTGCTCATGGAACACTCCAGCGTTTTCTTTAAAACAAAAAGGGGGAATGTTGGGTGAACCACCTGATGCACGCTTGGCTAAAGTCACATATGTTTTAAACTTTTTGCAGGTTTCTGATGATGCCCAGATGCCGCCCATTCTACGTCACTTTTCCTCTTTAGTGGCTCAAGAAAGGGTGGGTCCAGGGGCAAAAGTGTTGGTGCGGGATTTGCGCACAGGACAATGGACGGGTCCACATGAATTATTAACCTGGGGAGAGGCTATGCTTGTGTCTCTACAGATCAAGGACCACAATGGTTGCATGCGCGAAATGTGAAACCTGTGTTGCCTTCCTAATGATGATTGCTGCAGCTGCTTCATCTTGGATGCCTGCACAGACAAAAACTAACAAGTGGATTACTTTAGCCAACATGACTGGCCAGGACTCCATATGCCTAGCTATGGCATCTCCGGAAAGCCCGTTCCACACATGCTTGGTTGGCATCCCCTTGATGACTACAGCAGCATCACACAACTGTTTCAAAATAGTGGTCGGTGCAGAGGCATTGCAACAAACTGTAATAATACTAACATGGCACTTTGGATTAACTGTCTCCCGGAAATAGACATTGAACCACAGGAACTGGAATTGGTGGGATCTGTGCCCATGGATGCTTTTATCCAGCTGGTTTGTGAAAAGTGCCAGGACAATATGCTAAAGCATGAATGGATAAGACTGCAAAATGTTAATGCTACCCTTCATGACTACAGAAATGAAACTCGTTGGTGCAATGCCTCGCCGAAGAATCCAAGGGGTGTTGTTAACAATGTGGGACAGCGACCCCGAAAACTCCCGTATGGTGTATTCTTGATCTGCGGAGATAGAGCCTGGCCAGGAATTCCTTCTAATGCTGTTGGAGGACCATGTGGTTTGGGACGATTAACTCTCTTAATGCCCAATGTATCCATGATAGTCGATCACAGAAAAGCGACATGGGAAAAACGTTTTTTGCATGCATATAAGTCAAAATGTGATGACAGAGTAGATTCTTGGGGATCAGGGTTAAGGGTTTTAGGATCTCTTGTACCTGGTGTTGGCACAGCTAAAGCTCTAAATACTTTAGAAAAATTAGGATGTTGGCTAGCTAAGCAAACTAACAGAACTTCTAAGGCTTTAAGTGGACTTTTGTTAGATGTAGATTCTGTAAGACATGCTACACTGCAGAATAGAGCTGCAATAGATTTTTTGTTATTAGCTCAAGGGCACGGGTGTGAAGATTTTGATGGTATGTGCTGTATGAACTTGTCAGATCATTCTGAGTCAATTCATAAAAGCATATAATTTTTGAAAGAAGGGCTACAAAAGTTACAAGTTGATGATGGATGGGATTGGTTAAATAAATTGTTTAGTAGCTGGGGACTTTCAGGGTGGTTGTTATCAGTAGTGCAAACAGGACTGATCGTTTTGATGATTGTTGTGGTTGTGTTACTAATGATGCCATGCATGATTTCTCTGCTGCAAAGGGCCCTGCAGCGGACAATGAGGGCAGCATTTTTAGCACAAATACAAAAAGGGGGAATTGTGGGAAACTGCAGCGGGTCTGTGGAATCCTTGACAGAAAATATGGGAGTAGAGATCAGCCTTGAAGATATTAAGATTTACCCTTGAGAAGGGGATAGGAGAATAACGTGGATGACGGAAAAATTGACCAATGAGATGTTAGTGCTGTAACTTGTAACCAATAGTGAAAAGACACATTAACTGGTAGAACTGTATAAAAATGCACTTTTAGCAATAAATGGCACCTATTATCTATCACTTTCGTCTTGAAAGAATTTGGTCCATGTCGTTTGTCCATCTCAAGCGCGACAGTACTGTCCACGCGCTCTGCATGCATGTGTCCGATGATTGC